>NC_134836.1:123019048-123104380 GCF_004210375.1 Tachypleus tridentatus | reverse complement strand
TAATGAGAAGTACTGGTAATCTAATTATAATGAGAAGTACTGGTAATCTAATTATAATGAGAAGTACTGGTAATCTAATTATAATGAGAAGTACTGGTAATCTAATTATAATGAGAAGTACTGGTAATCTAATTATAATAAGAAGTACTGGTAATCTAATTATAATGAAGTACTGGTAATCTAATTATAATGAGAAGTACTGGGTAATCTAATTATAATGAAGTACTGGTAAACTAATTATAATGAGAAGTACTGGTAATCTAATTATAATGAGAAGTACTGGTAATCTAATTATAATGAGAAGTACTGGTAATCTAATTATAATGAGAGTACTGGTAATCTAATTATAATGAGAAGTACTGGTAATCTAATTATAATGAGAAGTACTGGTAATCTAATTATAATGAGAAGTACTGGTAATCTAATTATAATGACAAGTACTGGTAATCTAATTATAATGAGAAGTACTGGTAATCTAATTATAATGAGAAGTACTGGTAATCTAATTATAATAAAGTACTGGTAATATAATGGAAGTAACTGGTAATCTAATTATAATGAGTACTGGTAACTAATTATATAAGAAGTACTGGTAATCTAATTATAATGAGAAGTGCTGGTAATCTAATTATAATGAGAAGTACTGGTAATCTAATTATAATGAGAAGTACTGGTAATCTAATTATAATAAGTACTAATCTGGTAATCTAATTATAATGAGAAGTACTGGAAGCTAATTATAATAAGAGTACTGGTAATCTATTATAAAGAAGTACTGGTAATCTAATTATAATGAGAAGTGGTAATCTGGTAATCTAATTATAATGTAATCTAATTTATAATAAGAACTGGTAATCTAATTATAATGAGAAGTGCTGGTAATCTAATTATAATGAGAAGTACTGGTAATCTAATTATAATGAGAAGTACTGGTAAACTAATTATAGTAAGAAGTACTGGTAATCTAATTATAATGAGAAGTACTGGTAATCTAATTATAATGAGAAGTACTGGTAAACTAATTATAGTAAGAAGTACTGGTAATCTAATTATAATGAGAAGTACTGGTAAACTAATTATAATGAGAAGTACTGATAATCTAATTATAATGAGAAGTACTGGTAAACTAATTATAATGAGAAGTACTGGTAATCTAATTATAATAAGAAGTACTGGTAATCTAATTATAATAAGAAGTACTGGTAATCTAATTATAATAAGAAGTACTGGTAAACTAATTATAATGAGAAGTACTGGTAATCTAATTATAATAAGAAGTACTGGTAATCTAATTATAATAAGAAGTACTGGTAATCTAATTATAATGAGAAGTACTGGTAATCTAATTATAATAAGAAGTACTGGTAATCTAATTATAATGAGAAGTGCTGGTAATCTAATTATAATGAGAAGTACTGGTAATCTAATTATAATGAGAAGTGCTGGTAATCTAATTATAATAAGAAGTACTGGTAATCTAATTATAATGAGAAGTGCTGGTAATCTAATTATAATAAGAAGTACTGGTAATCTAATTATAATAAGAAGTACTGGTAATCTAATTATAATGAGAAGTGCTGGTAATCTAATTATAATGAGAAGTACTGGTAATCTAATTATAATGAGAAGTGCTGGTAATCTAATTATAATAAGAAGTACTGGTAATCTAATTATAATGAGAAGTGCTGGTAATCTAATTATAATAAGAAGTACTGGTAATCTAATTATAATAAGAAGTACTGGTAATCTAATTATAATAAGAAGTACTGGTAAACTAATTATAATGAGAAGTGCTGGTAATCTAATTATAATGAGAAGTACTGGTAATCTAATTATAATGAGAAGTGCTGGTAATCTAATTATAATGAGAAGTGCTGATAATCTAAATATAATGAGAAGTACTGGTAATCTAATTATAATGAGAAGTGCTGGTAATCTAAATATAATGAGAAGTACTGGTAATCTAATTATAATGAGAAGTGCTGGTAATCTAATTATAATGATAAGTACTGGTAATCTAATTATAATCACCAGTACTGGTAAACTAATTATAATGAGAAGTACTGGTAATCTAATTATAATGAGAAGTGCTGGTAATCTAATTATAATAAGAAGTACTGGTAAACTAATTATAATGAGAAGTGCTGATAATCTAATTATAATAAGAAGTACTGGTAATCTAATTATAATAAGAAGTACTGGTAAACTAATTATAATAAGAAATACTGGTAAACTAATTATAATAAGAAGTACTGGTAATCTAATTATAATAAGAAGTACTGGTAAACTAATTATAATAAGAAGTACTGGTAAACTAATTATAATAAGAAGTACTGGTAAACTAATTATAATAAGAAGTACTGGTAATCTAATTATAATGAGAAGTACTGGTAAACTAATTATAATGAGAAGTACTGGTAATCTAATTATAATAAGAAGTACTGGTAAACTAATTATAATAAGAAGTACTGGTAAACTAATTATAATGAGAAGTACTGGTAATCTAATTATAATGAGAAGTACTGGTAAACTAATTATAATGAGAAGTACTGGTAATCTAATTATAATGAGAAGTACTGGTAATCTAATTATAATGAGAAGTACTGATAATCTAATTATAATAAGAAGTACTGGTAAACTAATTATAATAAGAAGTACTGGTAAACTAATTATAATAAGAAGTACTGGTAAACTAATTATAATAAGAAGTACTGGTAAACTAATTATAATAAGAAGTACTGGTAAACTAATTATAATAAGAAGTACTGGTAAACTAATTATAATAAGAAGTGCTGATAATCTAATTATAATAAGAAGTACTGGTAATCTAATTATAATAAGAAGTACTGGTAATCTAATTATAATAAGAAGTACTGGTAATCTAATTATAATGAGAAGTACTGGTAAACTAATTATAATAAGAAGTACTGGTAATCTAATTATAATGAGAAGTACTGGTAATCTAATTATAATCACAAGTACTGGTAAACTAATTATAATAAGAAGTACTGGTAATCTAATTATAATGAGAAGTACTGGTAAACTAATTATAATGAGAAGTACTGGTAAACTAATTATAATGAGAAGTACTGGTAATCTAATTATAATGAGAAGTGCTGGTAATCTAATTATAATGAGAAGTACTGGTAATCTAATTATAATGAGAAGTACTGGTAAACTAATTATAATGAGAAGTACTGGTAAACTAATTATAATAAGAAGTACTGGTAATCTAATTATAATGAGAAGTGCTGGTAATCTAATTATAATAAGAAGTACTGGTAATCTAATTATAATGAGAAGTACTGGTAATCTAATTATAATGAGAAGTACTGGTAATCTAATTATAATAAGAAGTACTGGTAATCTAATTATAATGAGAAGTGCTGGTAATCTAATTATAATGAGAAGTACTGGTAAACTAATTATAATAAGAAGTACTGGTAATCTAATTATAATAAGAAGTACTGGTAATCTAATTATAATAAGAAGTACTGGTAATCTAATTATAATGAGAAGTACTGGTAATCTAATTATAATGAGAAGTGCTGGTAATCTAATTATAATGAGAAGTACTGGTAAACTAATTATAATAAGAAGTACTGGTAATCTAATTATAATGAGAAGTGCTGGTAATCTAATTATAATGAGAAGTGCTGGTAATCTAATTATAATGAGAAGTGCTGGTAATCTAATTATAATGAGAAGTACTGGTAATCTAATTATAATGAGAAGTGCTGGTAATCTAATTATAATGAGAAGTACTGGTAAACTAATTATAATAAGAAGTACTGGTAATCTAATTATAATGAGACGTGCTGGTAATCTAATTATAATAAGAAGTACTGGTAATCTAATTATAATGAGAAGTACTGGTAAACTAATTATAATGAGAAGTACTGGTAATCTAATTATAATCACAAGTACTGGTAATCTAATTATAATGAGAAGTACTGGTATAATATTTATAATGATAAGTACTGGTATAATATTTATAATGACAAGTACTGGTATAATATTTATAATGATAAGTACTGGTATAATATTTATAATGACAAGTACTGGTATAATATTTATAATGATAAGTACTGGTATAATATTTATAATGATAAGTACTGGTATAATATTTATAATGATAAATACTGGTATAATATTTATAATGACAAGTACTGGTATAATATTTATAATGACAAGTACTGGTATAATATTTATAATGACAAGTACTGGTATAATATTTATAATGATAAGTACTGGTATAATATTTATAATGATAAATACTGGTATAATATTTATAATGATAAGTACTGGTATAATATTTATAATGATAAATACTGGTATAATATTTATAATGATAAGTACTGGTATAATATTTATAATGATAAATACTGGTATAATATTTATAATGATAAGTACTGGTATGATATTTATAATGACAAGTACTGGTATAATATTTATAATGACAAGTACTGGTATAATATTTATAATGATAAGTACTGGTATAATATTTATAATGATAAGTACTGGTATAATATTTATAATGACAAGTACTGGTATAATATTTATAATGACAAGTACTGGTATAATATTTATAATGATAAGTACTGGTATAATATTTATAATGACAAGTACTGGTATAATATTTATAATGACAAGTACTGGTATAATATTCATAATGACATGTACTGGTATAATATTTATAATGACAAGTACTGGTATAATATTTATAATGATAAGTACTGGTATAATATTTATAATAACAAGTACTGGTATAATATTTATAATGATAAGTACTGGTATAATATTTATAATGATAAGTACTGGTATAATATTCATAATGACATGTACTGGTATAATATTTATAATGACAAGTACTGGTATAATATTTATAATGATAAGTACTGGTATAATATTTATAATAACAAGTACTGGTATAATATTTATAATGATAAGTACTGGTATAATATTTATAATGACAAGTACTGGTATAATAATCATAATGACATGTACTGGTATAATATTTATAATGACAAGTACTGGTATAATATTTATAATGATAAGTACTAGTATAATATTTATAATAACAAGTACTGGTATAATATTTATAATGACAAGTACTGGTATAATATTTATAACGATAAGTACTGGTATAATATTTATAATAACAAGTACTGGTATAATATTTATAATGACAAGTACTGGTATAATATTTATAATGACAAGTACTGGTATAATATTTATAACGATAAGTACTGGTATAATATTTATAATGACAAGTACTGGTATAATATTTATAATGATAAGTACTGGTATAATATTTATAATGACAAGTACTGGTATAATATTTATAATGATAAGTACTGGTATAATATTTATAATGATAAGTACTGGTATAATATTTATAATGACAAGTACTGGTATAATATTTATAATGACAAGTACTGGTATAATATTTATAACGATAAGTACTGGTATAATATTTATAATGACAAGTACTGGTATAATATTTTTAATGACAAGTACTGGTATAATATTTATAATGATAAGTACTGGTATAATATTTATAATGACAAGTACTGGTATAATATTTATAATGACAAGTACTGGTATAATATTTATAATGACAAGTACTGGTATAATATTTATAATGATAAATTACTGGTATAATATTTATAATGACATGTACTGGTATAATATTTATAATGACAAGTACTGGTATAATATTTATAATGATAAGTACTGGTATAATATTTATAATGACAAGTACTGGTATAATATTTATAATGACAAGTACTGGTATAATATTTATAATGATAAGTACTGGTATAATATTTATAATGACAAGTACTGGTATAATATTTATAATGATAAGTACTGGTATAATATTTATAATGACAAGTACTGGTATAATATTTATAATGATAAGTACTGGTATAATATAACGAGAAGGCCCTAGGACGTATTGGTAAATTATATTTGATGAAAGTGTAGTGTTGCAGGAAACTGTTAAAACAGGTCTTTGCTGATGTCTTTCAGAAACAGAAGCCTAGTGGTATATTTTGATGTGTAATTTACGTGATGGATAAGATGTGAAATGTGAACATTGTGGCTTGTGTACTCTGGAGTATAGTTTACTGATACAATATTCTACTATACTGTACAAGTAGTGTTAATAACCATATTATAGGAATATTGTAATAATAAACGATATGAATTGACCCTTAAGATATTAACTCCTTCACTAAGATGATTCATAAACTTACCTAATGAGGTCGCTCTAGAGCAGGTCGGTTATAGATTTCTTTATACCATCTGCTATTTGAATGTCTTATTGATTGGTCTAGAACCACTTAGAAACAAACCACTGTTATATAAAGTCACATTTATATAGCATTTGTTTATGTATGCATATTAATATTATATTTATTATTTTCAATATTATTTTTTTGTTGTCATTACAACAAGATGTTACTTAAATGAGTCAAACATATTCTGTTGTATTTGTAGTTAAGGTACTGTGAATAATCAAAGGCAAAACATCACAGAATGGGGAATATGATAAAGTTATGCGCTTAAGGACTGGATTTTGAACAAAAGGTTTGACGAAACCATATATCGTTCATACACTCGTTTTATTCTGTTTTTCTTCTTAAGTTTTTCATAACCAGTAACGTACCTCAGATGACTTACGTAATCAAAGGTTCGAGTACAGTCCACAACAGAAACTGTTTTGGAAGACTATTTAAAGCGCTGTGTGAAACAGATTTGAGACAAGAATCTGAGTTGAAGAACCAATAGAAAATGAGAGAGTCTGAGAAGAAACTTTGAGGGGGGAAGGATTTACGACGTTTCGAAGTAAGGTCCACGATGGTCCCTGAGTACTTAAGTATTAGATAATACGGTTGAGAAAATTCAGTGAAACACGAACAGATAAGGAGCATTGCAAATGAATTCTGATCTCACGTGTAAGGTTCTTAGACTGATCTTATTACATTTTGTAGTCTGAAAAGGTATTTTCTGATTACGTTTATTGACAATAAATTGAGAAAAAAGCTGATGATAAAATACAGTTTGTAAAAGCTGTATAGCAGGAAAGGTCGAACATTAAATTATCTTAACAATTTTGGCGATTTGTAAATTTTACGTGATATAAATACAAAGGTTTTATGTGGTTGAGTATAAACACTTGAAAGGGCGTTATTATTTCAATAGTTGACATCAGTGTGTCTACAGAGACGACAGTAATATTACACAGGTTATCAGGACCGGCAAGACGTATATAGATTGGTCGAAAACCCAGGTATTACTTTCATGGGGGTAAATAAAATGTTAAAGCCTGAGTAAGCCTTAAATAAATGAAGATTGGTCAAATAAACATCCACATTGTATATGTCTCTGAATTATGTTATTAGAAGAATGAAAACAGTCAACGGAATAACAAAAATTTCACTAAACTAAAGATAAAAAAACGAATTTGTGAATGGAATTCTAATGATGTCAACTCTTGTTTGTGGTCCTCAAGCGAAGTTGTGAATAGAATTGTAAATATTTTGTCTATTGTTTGTGCTCCTATTGTTGATTGTGTATAAAAACTCCAGAGGCTCGAAAGGCAATTGAATTGTGGACAAAGTCAAAGGGAATAAACTTATTTCCTAAAAAAGCCATTACGATTTGTTGGGAAAACATACAACAACTTAATGTGACATCTAAGAAGTCTCAGATAAGAATCACACACTTACCACTACTTTAACCCTTTTTATGTTGTTTGTTAATGAATGGTTTAAATTACGGTTTTCTTCTATGTTGTATGTTAATAAATGGTTTAAATTACGGTTTTCTTCTATGTTATATATTAATGAATGGTCTAAGTTTTGGTTTCCTTCTATGCTGTTTGTTAATGAGTGGTCTAACTTACGGTCTTCCTCTGTGTTGTTAGTGAATGAGTGGTCTAACTTACGGTCTTTCTCTGTGTTGTTAGTGAATGAGTGGTCTAACTTACGGTCTTTCTCTGTGTTGTTATGAATGAGTGGTCTAACTTACGGTCTTTTTCTGTCTTGTTATGAATGTGTGGTCTAACTTACTGTTGTTTTCATCAAATTATCAGCTTCTTGATGATAGACCGTAGTACCAACATGTTTCTCCTTCTTGATGACAGACCGTAGTACCAACATGTTTCTCCTTCTTGATGATAGACCGTACGTAGTACTAACATGTTTCTCCTTCTTGATGACAGACCGTAGTACCAACATGTTTCTCCTTCTTGATGATAGACCGTACGTAGTACTAACATGTTTCTCCTTCTTGATGATAGACCGTACGTAGTACTAACATGTTTCTCCTTCTTGATGACAGACCGTAGTACCAACATGTTTCTCCTTCTTGATGACAGACCGTAGTACCAACATGTTTCTGCTTCTTGATGATAGACCGTAGTACCAACATGTTTCTGCTTCTTGATGATAGACCGTATTACCAGCATGTTTCTGATATTCCAGCACTCTCTTTCTTTCCAAAAATAATAAAATCAACTATTGATCAAATGAACTGACTCGAACTGAGAACACACGTCGTATATGGAAGTCGTTATGTACATTGTTAGATCCAACGTGTCCCAGTCCATGACCCATGTACCAAACATTTGGTTTTAACACTGTGATGTATCACTGTATTTTGGTTTGATATTCTAGGTTCTCCTCTAGGAGAATTAGATATCTGAATGAAGCTGCTTTACAAACAATGCAATTTGTATTTCCTTGAACATAACAACGACCAGAGTGAGTTAAGACTGAAATATTTATGTTTATATTCATAAACGCACTTTGATTAGACGCACTGAAGTTAAAAATTGAAAAAAAATCTACTTTTTAAAATTTTATTACGTAAAATTAAAACACTGTCGGATCTATATGAGACTAGAACACCGGATATTGTGACCATTATTCCGGACATGTATGCACGTCGTTGAGGTACACTGGCCATGAGTTCCTGTCCTCCATACACCAGAAACTGCAACTGTTTCTCCTATGTACTGTAGGTTCTCTTCAGCTAACAAATATAGCTCGAACGTTCTGGACAACCTATATATCAACTAATGTCTTACAACAGTTTTGTTGAAGACAACAGCAACATAAAACACAGTTTTTTGTCTAAAGATATAGTTTACAAAAAAATTCTTTGGTTTGGTTTGGAATTCGCGCAAAGCTACATAAGGGCTATCTGCGCTAGCCGCCCCTAATTTAGCAGTGCAAGACTAGAGAGAAGGCAGCTAGTCATCATCACCCACCGCCAATTCTTGGGCTACTCTTTTACCAACGAATAGTGGGATTGACCGCGACTTTATAACGCCCCCACGGTTTAAGAGCGAACATTTTTGGTGCGACAAGGATTCGAACCCGCGGCTCTCAGATTACGAGTCGAACGTCCAAAAGCCTGAAGTAATTTAAATGTTAGCAACATTTAGTGTCTTAATCAAGACAGACTAATTATAAGCTGTTACAATGCTTCTGTTGGTCGTCATGACAACTGTTTTATATCTCTTTCAAAAAGCTGAGTAACACTCACTTTTTTGTTGCACACATGGAAAATAAAAGGCTATATTTAGCGAGCCCGGAATGGCGACGTTGTCAGAGGCGCTAGACTCGTAATTTGAGTATAGCGGGTTCGAATCCCCGTCACAATAATCATGCTCGCCCTTTCAGCCGTGAGGGCTTCATAATGTGAGATCACTCCCACTATTCGTTTGTAAAAGGGTAGTCTAAGAGGTAGCGGTGGGTGGTGATGACTAGCTGCTTTCCTTTTAGTCTTACAATGATAAATTGGAGACGGCTAACACAGATAGCCTTCGTGTAGCTTTGCGCGAAATTAAAAAGCAAACAAACAATTTTTAGTGACCTTGAAGTTCAAGAAGGTGCACTGTACACTCGTACAGACCTTTAAGTTACAAGAGATCCATATCTGGATGTTTTGAAATCATTTTTATAATATCACATTAGTTATCGTTTTATTTTTCTTTTATTTAAGTGTTTTGTTATACGTACAAATATCTTCTTTAATGATGGCAAAAGTACCGTGTTTTGTACAGTCAAACTCAGGTGATCAGATTTTATAACTTGAATGTGTGTTTTTCTTACAGAAAAGCCACATCAGGTTATCTGCTGTGTCCGCTGAAGGGAATCGAGCCCCTGATTTTAGGGTTGTAAATTCATAGACTTACCGCTGTGCTGGCAAAGGATTTGTAATCTGGCACCGGAAAATCGGCTACTACCAGATTATGTATAGCAACATGATATTCTGATTAATACAGTAAGGTTTAGTAACCTGTTGGAAGTCATCAAATATTGTCGGCCAGGCATGACCAGGTGGGTCGAGGCGTTCGACTCGTAATCTGAGGGTCGCGGGTATGGATCCCCGTCACCATAACTGCTCGCCCTTTAAGCCGTTGAGGCGTCATAATGTGACGGTCAATCCGACAATTCGTCGGTAAAAGAGCAGCCCAAGAGTTGGTGGTGGGTGATGATGACTAACTGCCTTCCCTCTAGTCTTACACTGCTAAATTAGGGACGGCTAGCACAGATAGCCCTCGAGTAGCTTTGTGCGAAATTCAAAAAACAAACAAAAACAAACAGGTAAAATCAGATTTTGTATAAGAAGTTGATATTCAAACTATAAATTGTGTACAACATCTGGATATTCAAACTATAAATTGTGTATAACATCTGGATATTCAAACTATAAATTGTGTATAACATCTGGATATTCAAACTATAAATTGTGTATAACATTTAGATATTCAAACTATAAATTGTGTATAACATTTAGATATTCAAACTATATATTATGTATAACATCTGGATATTCAAACTATAAATTGTGTATAACATTTAGATATTCAAACTATATATTATGTATAACATCTGGATATTCAAACTATAAATTGTGTATAACATTTAGATATTCAAACTATAAATTGTGTATAACATCTGGATATTCAAACTATAAATTGTGTATAACATTTAGATATTCAAACTATAAATTGTGCATAACATTTAGATATTCAAACTATAAATTGTGCATAACATTTAGATATTCAAACTATAAATTGTGTATAACATTTAGATATTCAAACTATAAATTGTGTATAACATTTAGATATTCAAACTATATATTATGTATACATCTGGATATTCAAACTATAAATTGTGTATAACATTTAGATATTCAAACTATAAATTGTGTATAACATTTAGATATTCAAACTATATATTATGTATACATCTGGATATTCAAACTATAAATTGTGTATAACATTTAGATATTCAAACTATAAATTGTGTATAACATTTAGATATTCAAACTATATATTATGTATAACATCTGGATATTCAAACTATAAATTGTGTATAACATTTAGATATTCAAACTATAAATTGTGTATAACATTTAGATATTCAAACTATAAATTGTGTATAACATTTAGATATTCAAACTATAAATTGTGTATAACATTTAGATATTCAAACTATAAATTGTGTATAACATTTAGATATTCAAACTATATATTATGTATAACATCTGGATATTCAAACTATAAATTGTGTATAACATTTAGATATTCAAACTATATATTATGTATAACATCTGGATATTCAAACTATAAATTGTGTATAACATTTAGATATTCAAACTATAAATTGTGTATAACATCTGGATATTCAAACTATAAATTGTGTATAACATTTAGATATTCAAACTATAAATTGTGTATAACATTTAGATATTCAATCAATAAATTGTGTATAGCATCTGGATATTCAAACTATAAATTGTGTATAACATTTAGATATTCAAACTATATATTGTGTATAACATCTGGATATTCAAACTATAAATTGTGTATAACATTTAGATATTCAAACTATAAATTGTGTATAACATTTAGATATTCAAACTATAAATTGTGTATAACATCTGGATATTCAAACTATAAATTGTGTATAACATTTAGATATTCAAACTATAAATTGTGTATAACATTTAGATATTCAAACTATATATTATGTATAACATTTAAATATTCAACCTATAAATTGTGTATAACATTTAGATATTCAAACTATAAATTGTGTATAACATTTAGATATTCAAACTATAAATTGTGTATAACATTTAGATATTCAAACTATAAATTGTGTATAACATTTAGATATTCAAACTATATATTATGTATAGCATCTGGATATTCAAACTATAAATTGTGTATAACATTTAGATATTCAAACTATAAATTGTGTATAACATCTGGATATTCAAACTATAAATTGTGTATAACATTTAGATATTCAAACTATAAATTGTGTATAACATTTAGATATTCAATCAATAAATTGTGTATAGCATCTGGATATTCAAACTATAAATTGTGTATAACATTTAGATATTCAAACTATATATTGTGTATAACATCTGGATATTCAAACTATAAATTGTGTATAACATTTAGATATTCAAACTATAAATTGTGTATAACATTTAGATATTCAAACTATAAATTGTGTATAACATCTGGATATTCAATCAATAAATTGTGTATAGCATCTGGATATTCAAACTATAAATTGTGTATAACATTTAGATATTCAAACTATATATTGTGTATAACATCTGGATATTCAAACTATAAATTGTGTATAACATTTAGATATTCAAACTATAAATTGTGTATAACATTTAGATATTCAAACTATAAATTGTGTATAACATCTGGATATTCAAACTATAAATTGTGTATAACATTTAGATATTCAAACTATAAATTGTGTATAACATTTAGATATTCAAACTATATATTATGTATAACATTTAAATATTCAACCTATAAATTGTGTATAACATTTAGATATTCAAACTATAAATTGTGTATAACATTTAGATATTCAAACTATAAATTGTGTATAACATTTAGATATTCAAACTATAAATTGTGTATAACATTTAGATATTCAAACTATATATTATGTATAGCATCTGGATATTCAAACTATAAATTGTGTATAACATTTAGATATTCAAACTATAAATTGTGTATAACATCTGGATATTCAAACTATAAATTGTGTATAACATTTAGATATTCAAACTATAAATTGTGTATAACATTTAGATATTCAATCAATAAATTGTGTATAGCATCTGGATATTCAAACTATAAATTGTGTATAACATTTAGATATTCAAACTATATATTGTGTATAACATCTGGATATTCAAACTATAAATTGTGTATAACATTTAGATATTCAAACTATAAATTGTGTATAACATTTAGATATTCAAACTATAAATTGTGTATAACATCTGGATATTCAAACTATAAATTGTGTATAACATTTAGATATTCAAACTATAAATTGTGTATAACATTTAGATATTCAAACTATAAATTGTGTATAACATCTGGATATTCAAACTATAAATTGTGTATAACATTTAGATATTCAAACTATAAATTGTGTATAACATTTAGATATTCAAACTATATATTATGTATAACATTTAGATATTCAACCTATAAATTGTGTATAACATCTGGATATTCAAACTATAAATTGTGTATAACATTTAGATATTCAAACTATAAATTGTGTATAACATTTAGATATTCAAACTATATATTATGTATAACATCTGGATATTCAAACTATAAATTGTGTATAACATTTAGATATTCAAACTATAAATTGTGTATAACATCTGGATATTCAAACTATATATTATGTATAACATCTGGATATTCAAACTACAAATTGTGTATAACATCTGGATATTCAAACTATAAATTGTGTATAACATTTAGATATTCAAACTATATATTATGTATAACATCTGGATATTCAAACTATAAATTGTGTATAACATCTAGATATTCAAACTATAAATTGTGTATAACAGTTATATATTCAAACTATATATTATGTATAACATTTGGATATTCAGTGATGACGAGAAACCCACTTGTTGAGAAATTTATATGCAAAAACGGCTCGTTTGGGCTGAGAAAACACTTTACATAGAAGAGCGAACAACGTTTCGACCTTCTTCGGTCATCGTCAGGTTCACAAAGAAAGAGGTAACTGACCGGAAGCTGACCACATGTTTGAAAGGGGTTGTGTAACTGTGTGTCGATATATTCCCGACATCAGCAAACAAATAACCAACATTTGGCAAAAATTAGTAACAAAATATGACATTCCAATTAATACCAAATTTATTCAAAAACCCGGCACAAAACTGAGGTCCATACTATGTAAAAACTACACTGACAAACACCACACCAACATTATTTATAAAATACAATGTGAAAACTGCCACGACTTCTATATTGGAGAAACAAGTAGAAAAATGGAAACCAGATTCAAAGAACATAAAAAGTCACCTTCACACGTTTTCGAACACTGCAAGTCAAATAAACACAACATAACCATAGAAAACACTCAAATACTAAATAAAGAAACAAACATAAACAAACGTAAAATTAAAGAAGCCTTACTTATACAACAACTTAAACCCAAAATAAACCAATATAAAGGAACGCCTTTATACCTATATTAATATAATAAATAAAATTATATATTCAAACATCTAATACCGCCCTCTACATTTCGACACACAGTTACACAACCCCTTTCAAACATGTGGTCAGCTTCCGGTCAGTTACCTCTTTCTTTGTGAACCTGACGATGACCGAAGAAGGTCGAAACGTTGTTCGCTCTTCTATGTAAAGTGTTTTCTCAGCCCAAACGAGCCGTTTTTGCATATAAATTTGGATATTCATACTATAAATTGTGTATAACATTTAGATATTCAAACTATAAATTGTGTATAACATTTAGATATTCAATCAATAACTTGTGAATAGCATCTGGATATTCAAACTATAAATTGTGTATAACATTTAGATATTCAAACTATATATTGTGTATAGCATCTGGATATTCAAACTATAAATTGTGTATAACATTTAGATATTCAAACTATAAATTGTGTATAACATTTAGATATTCAAACTATAAATTGTGTATAACATGTGGATATTCAAACTATAAATTGTGTATAACATTTAGATATTCAAACTATAAATTGTGTATAACATTTAGATATTCAAACTATATATTATGTATAACATCTGGATATTCAAACTATAAATTGTGTATAACATTTAGATATTCAAACTATATATTATGTATAACATCTGGATATTCAAACTATAAATTGTGTATAACATTTAGATATTCAAACTATAAATTGTGTATAACATCTGGATATTCAAACTATAAATTGTGTATAACATCTGGATATTCAAACTATAAATTGTGTATAACATCTGGATATTCAAACTATAAATTGTGTATAACATTTAGATATTCAAACTATAAATTGTGTATAACATCTGGATATTCAAACTATAAATTGTGTATAACATTTAGATATTCAAACTATAAATTGTGTATAACATTTAGATATTCAAACTATATATTATGTATAACATCTGGATATTCAAACTATAAATTGTGTATAACATTTAGATATTCAAACTATAAATTGTGTATAACATTTAGATATTCAAACTATATATTATGTATAACATCTGGATATTCAAACTATAAATTGTGTATAACATTTAGATATTCAAACTATATATTATGTATAACATTTAGATATTCAAACTATATATTATGTATAACATTTAGATATTCAAACTATAAATTGTGTATAACATCTGGATATTCAAACTATAAATTGTGTATAACATTTAGATATTCAAACTATAAATTGTGTATAACATTTAGATATTCAAACTATATATTATGTATAACATCTGGATATTCAAGCTATAAATTGTGTATAACATTTAGATGTTCAAACTATATATTATGTATAACATCTGGATATTCAAACTATAAATTGTGTATAACATCTGGATATTCAAACTATAAATTGTGTATAACATCTGGATATTCAAACTATAAATTGTGTATAACATCTGGATATTCAAACTATAAATTGTGTATAACATTTAGATATTCAAACTATAAATTGTGTATAACATCTGGATATTCAAACTATAAATTGTGTATAACATTTAGATATTCAAACTATAAATTGTGTATAACATTTAGATATTCAAACTATATATTATGTATAACATCTGGATATTCAAACTATAAATTGTGTATAACATCTGGATATTCAAACTATAAATTGTGTATAACATCTGGATATTCAAACTATAAATTGTGTATAACATTTAGATATTCAAACTATAAATTGTGTATAACATTTAGATATTCAAACTATAAATTGTGTATAACATCTGGATATTCAAACTATAAATTGTGTATAACATCTGGATATTCAAACTATAAATTGTGTATAACATTTAGATATTCAAACTATAAATTGTGTATAACATTTAGATATTCAAACTATATATTATGTATAACATCTGGATATTCAAACTATAAATTGTGTATAACATTTAGATATTCAAACTATAAATTGTGTATAACATTTAGATATTCAAACTATAAATTGTGTATAACATCTGGATATTCAAACTATAAATTGTGTATAACATTTAGATATTCAAACTATAAATTGTGTATAACATCTGGATATTCAAACTATAAATTGTGTATAACATTTAGATATTCAAACTATAAATTGTGTATAACATTTAGATATTCAAACTATAAATTGTGTATAACATCTGGATATTCAAACTATAAATTGTGTATAACATCTGGATATTCAAACTATAAATTGTGTATAACATCTGGATATTCAAACTATAAATTGTGTATAACAGTTAGATATTCAAACTATAAATTGTGTATAACATTTAGATATTCAAACTATATATTATGTATAACATCTGGATATTCAAACTATAAATTGTGTATAACATCTGGATATTCAAACTATAAATTGTGTATAACATTTAGATATTCAAACTATAAATTGTGTATAACATTTAGATATTCAAACTATAAATTGTGTATAACATCTGGATATTCAAACTATAAATTGTGTATAACATTTAGATATTCAAACTATAAATTGTGTATAACATTTAGATATTGAAACTATAAATTGTGTATAACATTTAGATATTCAAACTATAAATTGTGTATAACATTTAGATATTCAAACTATATATTATGTATAACATTTAGATATTCAAACTATAAATTGTGTATAACATTTAGATATTCAAACTATAAATTGTGTATAACATTTAGATATTCAAACTATATATTATGTATAACATCTGGATATTCAAACTATAAATTGTGTATAACATCTGGATATTCAAACTATAAATTGTGTATAACATCTGGATATTCAAACTATAAATTGTGTATAACATTTAGATATTCAAACTATAAATTGTGTATAACATTTAGATATTCAAACTATAAATTGTGTACAACATCTGGATATTCAAACTATAAATTGTGTGTAACATCTGGATATTCAAACTATAAATTGTGTATAACATTTAGATATTCAAACTATAAATTGTGTATAACATTTAGATATTCAAACTATATATTATGTATAACATCTGGATATTCAAACTATAAATTGTGTATAACATTTAGATATTCAAACTATAAATTGTGTATAACATTTAGATATTCAAACTATAAATTGTGTATAACATCTGGATATTCAAACTATAAATTGTGTATAACATTTAGATATTCAAACTATAAATTGTGTATAACATCTGGATATTCAAACTATAAATTGTGTATAACATTTAGATATTCAAACTATAAATTGTGTATAACATTTAGATATTCAAACTATAAATTGTGTATAACATCTGGATATTCAAACTATAAATTGTGTATAACATCTGGATATTCAAACTATAAATTGTGTATAACATCTGGATATTCAAACTATAAATTGTGTATAACATTTAGATATTCAAACTATAAATTGTGTATAACATCTGGATATTCAAACTATAAATTGTGTATAACATTTAGATATTCAAACTATAAATTGTGTATAACATTTAGATATTCAAACTATAAATTGTGTATAACATCTGGATATTCAAACTATAAATTGTGTATAACATTTAGATATTCAAACTATAAATTGTGTATAACATTTAGATATTCAAACTATAAATTGTGTATAACATTTAGATATTCAAACTATAAATTGTGTATAACATTTAGATATTCAAACTATAAATTGTGTATAACATTTAGATATTCAAACTATATATTATGTATAACATTTAGATATTCAAACTATAAATTGTGTATAACATCTGGATATTCAAACTATAAATTGTGTATAACATTTAGATATTCAAACTATAAATTGTGTATAACATTTAGATATTCAAACTATATATTATGTATAACATCTGGATATTCAAACTATAAATTGTGTATAACATTTAGATATTCAAACTATAAATTGTGTATAACATTTAGATATTCAAACTATATATTATGTATAACATCTGGATATTCAAACTACAAATTGTGTATAACATCTGGATATTCAAACTATAAATTGTGTATAACATCTGGATATTCAAACTATAAATTGTGTATAACATCTGGATATTCAAACTATAAATTGTGTATAACATTTAGATATTCAAACTATAAATTGTGTATAACATCTGGATATTCAAACTATAAATTGTGTATAACATTTAGATATTCAAACTATAAATTGTGTATAACATTTAGATATTCAAACTATATATTATGTATAACATCTGGATATTCAAACTATATATTATGTATAACATCTGGATATTCAAACTATAAATTGTGTATAACATCTGGATATTCAAACTATAAATTGTGTATAACATCTGGATATTCAAACTATAAATTGTGTATAACATTTAGATATTCAAACTATAAATTGTGTATAACATTTAGATATTCAAACTATAAATTGTGTACAACATTTAGATATTCAAACTATAAATTGTGTATAACATTTAGATATTCAAACTATAAATTGTGTATAACATTTAGATATTCAAACTATAAATTGTGTATAACATTTAGATATTCAAACTATATATTATGTATAACATCTGGATATTCAAACTATAAATTGTGTATAACATTTAGATATTCAAACTATAAATTGTGTATAACATCTGGATATTCAAACTATAAATTGTGTATAACATTTAGATATTCAAACTATAAATTGTGTATAACATTTAGATATTCAAACAATAAATTGTGTATAACATCTGGATATTCAAACTATATATTGTGTATAACATTTAGATATTCAAACTATAAATTGTGTATAACATCTGGATATTCAAACTATAAATTGTGTATAACATTTAGATATTCAAACTATAAATTGTGTATAACATTTAGATATTCAAACTATATATTATGTATAACATCTGGATATTCAAACTATAAATTGTGTATAACATTTAGATATTCAAACTATAAATTGTGTATAACATCTGGATATTCAAACTATAAATTGTGTATAACATTTAGATATTCAAACTATAAATTGTGTATAACATTTAGATATTCAAACTATAAATTGTGTATAACATCTGGATATTCAAACTATAAATTGTGTATAACATTTAGATATTCAAACTATAAATTGTGTATAACATTTAGATATTCAAACTATATATTATGTATAACATTTAGATATTCAACCTATAAATTGTGTATAACATCTGGATATTCAAACTATAAATTGTGTATAACATTTAGATATTCAAACTATAAATTGTGTATAACATTTAGATATTCAAACTATATATTGTGTATAACATCTGGATATTCAAACTATAAATTGTGTATAACATTTAGATATTCAAACTATAAATTGTGTACAACATCTGGATATTCAAACTATAAATTGTGTATAACATCTGGATAGTCAAACTATAAATTGTGTATAACAGTTAGATATTCAAACTATAAACTGTGTATAACATTTAGATATTCAAACTATATATTGTGTATAACATCTGGATATTCAAACTATAAATTGTGTATAACATCTGGATATTCAAACTATAAATTGTGTATAACATTTAGATATTCAAACTATAAATTGTGTATAACATTTAGATATTCAAACTATAAATTGTGTATAACATTTAGATATTCAAACTATAAATTGTGTATAACATTTAGATATTCAAACTATAAATTGTGTATAACATTTAGATATTCAAACTATAAATTGTGTATAACATTTAGATATTCAAACTATAAATTGTGTATAACATTTAGATATTCAAACTATATATTATGTATAACATTTAGATATTCAAACTATAAATTGTGTATAACATCTGGATATTCAAACTATAAATTGTGTATAACATTTAGATATTCAAACTATAAATTGTGTATAACATTTAGATATTCAAACTATATATTATGTATAACATCTGGATATTCAAACTATAAATTGTGTATAACATTTAGATGTTCAAACTATAAATTGTGTATAACATTTAGATATTCAAACTATATATTATGTATAACATCTGGATATTCAAACTACAAATTGTGTATAACATCTGGATATTCAAACTATAAATTGTGTATAACATCTGGATATTCAAACTATAAATTGTGTATAACATCTGGATATTCAAACTATAAATTGTGTATAACATTTAGATATTCAAACTATAAATTGTGTATAACATCTGGATATTCAAACTATAAATTGTGTATAACATTTAGATATTCAAACTATAAATTGTGTATAACATTTAGATATTCAAACTATATATTATGTATAACATCTGGATATTCAAACTATATATTATGTATAACATCTGGATATTCAAACTATAAATTGTGTATAACATTTAGATATTCAAACTATAAATTGTGTATAACATCTGGATATTCAAACTATAAATTGTGTATAACATTTAGATATTCAAACTATATATTGTGTATAACATCTGGATATTCAAACTATAAATTGTGTATAACATTTAGATATTCAAACTATAAATTGTGTATAACATTTAGATATTCAAACTATAAATTGTGTATAACATCTGGATATTCAAACTATAAATTGTGTATAACATTTAGATATTCAAACTATAAATTGTGTATAACATTTAGATATTCAAACTATATATTATGTATAACATTTAGATATTCAAACTATAAATTGTGTATAACATCTGGATATTCAAACTATAAATTGTGTATAACATTTAGATATTCAAACTATAAATTGTGTATAACATTTAGATATTCAAACTATATATTATGTATAACATCTGGATATTCAAACTATAAATTGTGTATAACATTTAGATATTCAAACTATAAATTGTGTATAACATCTGGATATTCAAACTATAAATTGTGTATAACATTTAGATATTCAAACTATAAATTATGTATAACATTTAGATATTCAAACTATAAATTGTGTATAACATCTGGATATTCAAACTATAAATTGTGTATAACATTTAGATATTCAAACTATAAATTGTGTATAACATTTAGATATTCAAACTATAAATTGTGTATAACATTTAGATATTCAAACTATATATTATGTATAACATCTGGATATTCAAACTATAAATTGTGTATAACATTTAGATATTCAAACTATAAATTGTGTATAACATCTGGATATTCAAACTATATATTATGTATAACATCTGGATATTCAAACTACAAATTGTGTATAACATCTGGATATTCAAACTATAAATTGTGTATAACATCTAGATATTCAAACTATAAATTGTGTATAACATTTATATATTCAAACTATATATTATGTATAACATTTGGATATTCATACTATAAATTGTGTATAACATTTAGATATTCAAACTATAAATTGTGTATAACATTTAGATATTCAAGCTATAAATTGTGTATAGCATCTGGATATTCAAACTATAAATTGTGTATAACATTTAGATATTCAAACTATATATTGTGTATAACATCTGGATATTCAAACTATAAATTGTGTATAACATTTAGATATTCAAACTATAAATTGTGTATAACATTTAGATATTCAAACTATAAATTGTGTATAACATCTGGATATTCAAACTATAAATTGTGTATAACATTTAGATATTCAAACTATAAATTGTGTATAACATTTAGATATTCAAACTATATATTATGTATAGCATCTGGATATTCAAACTATAAATTGTGTATAACATTTAGATATTCAAACTATAAATTGTGTATAACATCTGGATATTCAAACTATAAATTGTGTATAACATTTAGATATTCAAACTATAAATTGTGTATAACATTTAGATATTCAAACTATAAATTGTGTATAACATCTGGATATTCAAACTATAAATTGTGTATAACATTTAGATATTCAAACTATATATTGTGTATAACATCTGGATATTCAAACTATAAATTGTGTATAACATCTGGATATTCAAACTATAAATTGTGTATAACATCTGGATATTCAAACTATAAATTGTGTATAACATTTAGATATTCAAACTATAAATTGTGTATAACATTTAGATATTCAAACTATAAATTGTGTATAACATTTAGATATTCAAACTATAAATTGTGTATAACATTTAGATATTCAAACTATAAATTGTGTATAACATTTAGATATTCAAACTATAAATTGTGTATAACATTTAGATATTCAAACTATATATTATGTATAGCATCTGGATATTCAAACTATAAATTGTGTATAACATTTAGATATTCAAACTATAAATTGTGTATAACATCTGGATATTCAAACTATAAATTGTGTATAACATTTAGATATTCAAACTATAAATTGTGTATAACATTTAGATATTCAAACTATAAATTGTGTATAACATCTGGATATTCAAACTATAAATTGTGTATAACATTTAGATATTCAAACTATATATTGTGTATAACATCTGGATATTCAAACTATAAATTGTGTATAACATTTAGATATTCAAACTATAAATTGTGTATAACATTTAGATATTCAAACTATAAATTGTGTATAACATCTGGATATTCAAACTATAAATTGTGTATAACATTTAGATATTCAAACTATAAATTGTGTATAACATTTAGATATTCAAACTATAAATTGTGTATAACATTTAGATATTCAAACTATAAATTGTGTATAACATCTGGATATTCAAACTATAAATTGTGTATAACATTTAGATATTCAAACTATAAATTGTGTATAACATTTAGATATTCAAACTATATATTATGTATAACATCTGGATATTCAAACTATAAATTGTGTATAACATTTAGATATTCAAACTATAAATTGTGTATAACATCTGGATATTCAAACTATAAATTGTGTATAACATTTAGATATTCAAACTATAAATTGTGTATAACATTTAGATATTCAAACTATAAATTGTGTATAACATCTGGATATTCAAACTATAAATTGTGTATAACATTTAGATATTCAAACTATAAATTGTGTATAACATTTAGATATTCAAACTATATATTATGTATAACATTTAGATATTCAAACTATAAATTGTGTATAACATCTGGATATTCAAACTATAAATTGTGTATAACATTTAGATATTCAAACTATAAATTGTGTATAACATTTAGATATTCAAACTATATATTATGTATAACATCTGGATATTCAAACTATAAATTGTGTATAACATTTAGATATTCAAACTATAAATTGTGTATAACATCTGGATATTCAAACTATAAATTGTGTATAACATCTGGATATTCAAACTATAAATTGTGTATAACATCTGGATATTCAAACTATAAATTGTGTATAACATCTAGATATTCAAACTATAAATTGTGTATAACATTTAGATATTCAAACTATATATTATGTATAACATTTGGATATTCAAACTATAAATTGTGTATAACATTTAGATATTCAAACTATAAATTGTGTATAACATTTAGATATTCAAACTATAAATTGTGTATAACATCTGGATATTCAAACTATAAATTGTGTATAACATTTAGATATTCAAACTATAAATTGTGTATAACATCTGGATATTCAAACTATAAATTGTGTATAACATTTAGATATTCAAACTATAAATTGTGTATAACATTTAGATATTCAAACTATAAATTGTGTATAACATCTGGATATTCAAACTATAAATTGTGTATAACATTTAGATATTCAAACTATAAATTGTGTATAACATTTAGATATTCAAACTATATATTATGTATAACATCTGGATATTCAAACTATAAATTGTGTATAACATTTAGATATTCAAACTATAAATTGTGTATAACATCTGGATATTCAAACTATAAATTGTGTATAACATTTAGATATTCAAACTATAAATTGTGTATAACATCTGGATATTCAAACTATAAATTGTGTATAACATTTAGATATTCAAACTATAAATTGTGTATAACATTTAGATATTCAAACTATATATTGTGTATAACATCTGGATATTCAAACTATAAATTGTGTATAACATCTGGATATTCAAACTATAAATTGTGTATAACATCTGGATATTCAAACTATAAATTGTGTATAACATCTGGATATTCAAACTATAAATTGTGTATAACATTTAGATATTCAAACTATAAATTGTGTATAACATCTGGATATTCAAACTATAAATTGTGTATAACATTTAGATATTCAAACTATAAATTGTGTATAACATTTAGATATTCAAACTATATATTATGTATAACATCTGGATATTCAAACTATAAATTGTGTATAACATTTAGATATTCAAACTATAAATTGTGTATAACATTTAGATATTCAAACTATAAATTGTGTATAACATTTAGATATTCAAACTATATATTGTGTATAACATTTAGATATTCAAACTATAAATTGTGTATAACATCTGGATATTCAAACTATAAATTGTGTATAACATTTAGATATTCAAACTATAAATTGTGTATAACATTTAGATATTCAAACTATATATTATGTATAACATCTGGATATTCAAAATATAAATTGTGTATAACATTTAGATATTCAAACTATATATTGTGTATAACATCTGGATATTCAAACTATAAATTGTGTATAACATCTGGATATTCAAACTATAAATTGTGTATAACATCTGGATATTCAAACTATAAATTGTGTATAACATCTGGATATTCAAACTATAAATTGTGTATAACATTTAGATATTCAAACTATAAATTGTGTATAACATCTGGATATTCAAACTATAAATTGTGTATAACATTTAGATATTCAAACTATAAATTGTGTATAACATTTAGATATTCAAACTATAAATTGTGTATAACATCTGGATATTCAAACTATAAATTGTGTATAACATCTGGATATTCAAACTATAAATTGTGTATAACATTTAGATATTCAAACTATAAATTGTGTATAACATTTAGATATTCAAACTATATATTGTGTATAACATCTGGATATTCAAACTATAAATTGTGTATAACATTTAGATATTCAAACTATAAATTGTGTATAACATTTAGATATTCAAACTATAAATTGTGTATAACATCTGGATATTCAAACTATAAATTGTGTATAACATTTAGATATTCAAACTATAAATTGTGTATAACATTTAGATATTCAAACTATAAATTGTGTATAACATTTAGATATTCAAACTATAAATTGTGTATAACATCTGGATATTCAAACTATAAATTGTGTATAACATTTAGATATTCAAACTATAAATTGTGTATAACATTTAGATATTCAAACTATAAATTGTGTATAACATTTAGATATTCAAACTATAAATTGTGTATAACATTTAGATATTCAAACTATAAATTGTGTATAACATCTGGATATTCAAACTATAAATTGTGTATAACATTTAGATATTCAAACTATAAATTGTGTATAACATTTAGATATTCAAACTATAAATTGTGTATAACATCTGGATATTCAAACTATAAATTGTGTATAACATTTAGATATTCAAACTATAAATTGTGTATAACATCTGGATATTCAAACTATAAATTGTGTATAACATCTGGATATTCAAACTATAAATTGTGTATAACATCTGGATATTTAAACTATAAATTGTGTATAACATTTAGATATTCAAACTATAAATTGTGTATAACATTTAGATATTCAAACTATAAATTGTGTATAACATTTAGATATTCAAACTATAAATTGTGTATAACATCTGGATATTCAAACTATAAATTGTGTATAACATTTAGATATTCAAACTATAAATTGTGTATAACATTTAGATATTCAAACTATATATTGTGTATAACATCTGGATATTCAAACTATAAATTGTGTATAACATTTAGATATTCAAACTATAAATTGTGTATAACATCTGGATATTCAAACTATAAATTATGTATAACATCTGGATATTCAAACTATAAATTGTGTATAACATCTGGATATTCAAACTATAAATTGTGTATAACATCTAGATATTCAAACTATAAATTGTGTATAACATTTAGATATTCAAACTATATATTATGTATAACATTTGGATATTCAAACTATAAATTGTGTATAACATTTAGATATTCAAACTATAAATTGTGTATAACATTTAGATATTCAAACTATAAATTGTGTATAACATCTGGATATTCAAACTATAAATTGTGTATAACATTTAGATATTCAAACTATAAATTGTGTATAACATCTGGATATTCAAACTATAAATTGTGTATAACATTTAGATATTCAAACTATAAATTGTGTATAACATTTAGATATTCAAACTATAAATTGTGTATAACATCTGGATATTCAAACTATAAATTGTGTATAACATTTAGATATTCAAACTATAAATTGTGTATAACATTTAGATATTCAAACTATAAATTGTGTATAACATCTGGATATTCAAACTATAAATTGTGTATAACATTTAGATATTCAAACTATAAATTGTGTATAACATCTGGATATTCAAACTATAAATTGTGTATAACATTTAGATATTCAAACTATAAATTGTGTATAACATTTAGATATTCAAACTATAAATTGTGTATAACATTTAGATATTCAAACTATATATTATGTATAACATCTGGATATTCAAACTATAAATTGTGTATAACATTTAGATATTCAAACTATAAATTGTGTATAACATTTAGATATTCAAACTATAAATTGTGTATAACATTTAGATATTCAAACTATATATTATGTATAACATTTAGATATTCAAACTATAAATTGTGTATAACATCTGGATATTCAAACTATAAATTGTGTATAACATTTAGATATTCAAACTATAAATTGTGTATAACATTTAGATATTCAAACTATATATTATGTATAACATCTCGATATTCAAGCTATAAATTGTGTATAACATTTAGATGTTCAAACTATATATTATGTATAACATCTGGATATTCAAACTACAAATTGTGTATAACATCTGGATATTCAAACTATAAATTGTGTATAACATCTGGATATTCAAACTATAAATTGTGTATAACATCTGGATATTCAAACTATAAATTGTGTATAACATTTAGATATTCAAACTATAAATTGTGTATAACATCTGGATATTCAAACTATAAATTGTGTATAACATTTAGATATTCAAACTATAAATTGTGTATAACATTTAGATATTCAAACTATAAATTGTGTATAACATCTGGATATTCAAACTATAAATTGTGTATAACATCTGGATATTCAAACTATAAATTGTGTATAACATTTAGATATTCAAACTATAAATTGTGTATAACATTTAGATATTCAAACTATAAATTGTGTATAACATCTGGATATTCAAACTATAAATTGTGTATAACATTTAGATATTCAAACTATAAATTGTGTATAACATTTAGATATTCAAACTATAAATTGTGTATAACATCTGGATATTCAAACTATAAATTGTGTATAACATTTAGATATTCAAACTATAAATTGTGTATAACATTTAGATATTCAAACTATATATTATGTATAACATTTAGATATTCAAACTATAAATTGTGTATAACATCTGGATATTCAAACTATAAATTGTGTATAACATTTAGATATTCAAACTATAAATTGTGTATAACATTTAGATATTCAAACTATAAATTGTGTATAACATCTGGATATTCAAACTATAAATTGTGTATAACATTTAGATATTCAAACTATAAATTGTGTATAACATCTGGATATTCAAACTATAAATTGTGTATAACATTTAGATATTCAAACTATAAATTGTGTATAACATTTAGATATTCAAACTATAAATTGTGTATAACATCTGGATATTCAAACTATAAATTGTGTATAACATTTAGATATTCAAACTATAAATTGTGTATAACATCTGGATATTCAAACTATAAATTGTGTATAACATCTGGATATTCAAACTATAAATTGTGTATAACATCTGGATATTCAAACTATAAATTGTGTATAACATTTAGATATTCAAACTATAAATTGTGTATAACATTTGGATATTCAAACTATAAATTGTGTATAACATTTAGATATTCAAACTATAAATTGTGTATAACATTTAGATATTCAAACTATAAATTATGTATAACATCTGGATATTCAAACTATAAATTGTGTATAACATTTAGATATTCAAACTATAAATTGTGTATAACATTTAGATATTCAAACTATATATTGTGTATAACATTTAGATATTCAAACTATAAATTGTGTATAACATTTAGATATTCAAACTATAAATTGTGTATAACATCTGGATATTCAAACTATAAATTGTGTATAACATTTAGATATTCAAACTATAAATTGTGTATAACATTTAGATATTCAAACTATATATTGTGTATAACATCTGGATATTCAAACTATAAATTGTGTATAACATTTAGATATTCAAACTATAAATTGTGTATAACATCTGGATATTCAAACTATAAATTGTGTATAACATCTGGATATTCAAACTATAAATTGTGTATAACATCTGGATATTCAAACTATAAATTGTGTATAACATTTAGATATTCAAACTATAAATTGTGTATAACATCTGGATATTCAAACTATAAATTGTGTATAACATTTAGATATTCAAACTATAAATTGTGTATAACATTTAGATATTCAAACTATAAATTGTGTATAACATCTGGATATTCAAACTATAAATTGTGTATAACATTTAGATATTCAAACTATAAATTGTGTATAACATTTAGATATTCAAACTATAAATTGTGTATAACATTTAGATATTCAAACTATAAATTGTGTATAACATTTAGATATTCAAACTATAAATTGTGTATAACATCTGGATATTCAAACTATAAATTGTGTATAACATTTAGATATTCAAACTATAAATTGTGTATAACATTTAGATATTCAAACTATAAATTGTGTATAACATCTGGATATTCAAACTATAAATTGTGTATAACATTTAGATATTCAAACTATATATTGTGTATAACATCTGGATATTCAAACTATAAATTGTGTATAACATCTGGATATTCAAACTATAAATTGTGTATAACATCTGGATATTCAAACTATAAATTGTGTATAACATTTAGATATTCAAACTATAAATTGTGTATAACATCTGGATATTCAAACTATAAATTGTGTATAACATTTAGATATTCAAACTATAAATTGTGTATAACATTTAGATATTCAAACTATAAATTGTGTATAACATCTGGATATTCAAACTATAAATTGTGTATAACATCTGGATATTCAAACTATAAATTGTGTATAACATTTAGATATTCAAACTATAAATTGTGTATAACATTTAGATATTCAAACTATATATTGTGTATAACATCTGGATATTCAAACTATAAATTGTGTATAACATTTAGATATTCAAACTATAAATTGTGTATAACATTTAGATATTCAAACTATAAATTGTGTATAACATCTGGATATTCAAACTATAAATTGTGTATAACATTTAGATATTCAAACTATAAATTGTGTATAACATTTAGATATTCAAACTATAAATTGTGTATAACATTTAGATATTCAAACTATAAATTGTGTATAACATCTGGATATTCAAACTATAAATTGTGTATAACATTTAGATATTCAAACTATAAATTGTGTATAACATTTAGATATTCAAACTATAAATTGTGTATAACATTTAGATATTCAAACTATAAATTGTGTATAACATTTAGATATTCAAACTATAAATTGTGTATAACATCTGGATATTCAAACTATAAATTGTGTATAACATTTAGATATTCAAACTATAAATTGTGTATAACATTTAGATATTCAAACTATATATTATGTATAACATCTGGATATTCAAACTATAAATTGTGTATAACATTTAGATATTCAAACTATAAATTGTGTATAACATCTGGATATTCAAACTATAAATTGTGTATAACATCTGGATATTCAAACTATAAATTGTGTATAACATCTGGATATTCAAACTATAAATTGTGTATAACATTTAGATATTCAAACTATAAATTGTGTATAACATTTAGATATTCAAACTATATATTATGTATAACATTTAGATATTCAAACTATAAATTGTGTATAACATCTGGATATTCAAACTATAAATTGTGTATAACATTTAGATATTCAAACTATAAATTGTGTATAACATTTAGATATTCAAACTATATATTATGTATAACATCTGGATATTCAAACTATAAATTGTGTATAACATTTAGATATTCAAACTATAAATTGTGTATAACATCTGGATATTCAAACTATATATTGTGTATAACATCTGGATATTCAAACTATAAATTGTGTATAACATCTGGATATTCAAACTATAAATTGTGTATAACATCTAGATATTCAAACTATAAATTGTGTATAACATTTAGATATTCAAACTATATATTATGTATAACATTTGGATATTCAAACTATAAATTGTGTATAACATTTAGATATTCAAACTATAAATTGTGTATAACATTTAGATATTCAAACTATAAATTGTGTATAACATCTGGATATTCAAACTATAAATTGTGTATAACATTTAGATATTCAAACTATAAATTGTGTATAACATCTGGATATTCAAACTATAAATTGTGTATAACATTTAGATATTCAAACTATAAATTGTGTATAACATCTGGATATTCAAACTATAAATTGTGTATAACATTTAGATATTCAAACTATAAATTGTGTATAACATTTAGATATTCAAACTATAAATTGTGTATAACATCTGGATATTCAAACTATAAATTGTGTATAACATTTAGATATTCAAACTATAAATTGTGTATAACATCTGGATATTCAAACTATAAATTGTGTATAACATTTAGATATTCAAACTATAAATTGTGTATAACATTTAGATATTCAAACTATAAATTGTGTATAGCATTTAGATATTCAAACTATATATTATGTATAACATCTGGATATTCAAACTATAAATTGTGTATAACATTTAGATATTCAAACTATAAATTGTGTATAACATTTAGATATTCAAACTATATATTATGTATAACATTTAGATATTAAAACTATATATTATGTATAACATTTAGATATTCAAACTATAAATTGTGTATAACATCTGGATATTCAAACTATAAATTGTGTATAACATTTAGATATTCAAACTATAAATTGTGTATAACATTTAGATATTCAAACTATAAATTGTGTATAACATCTGGATATTCAAACTATAAATTGTGTATAACATTTAGATATTCAAACTATATATTATGTATAACATCTGGATATTCAAACTATAAATTGTGTATAACATCTGGATATTCAAACTATAAATTGTGTATAACATCTGGATATTCAAACTATAAATTGTGTATAACATCTGGATATTCAAACTATAAATTGTGTATAACATTTAGATATTCAAACTATAAATTGTGTATAACATCTGGATATTCAAACTATAAATTGTGTATAACATTTAGATATTCAAACTATAAATTGTGTATAACATTTAGATATTCAAACTATAAATTGTGTATAACATCTGGATATTCAAACTATAAATTGTGTATAACATCTGGATATTCAAACTATAAATTGTGTATAACATTTAGATATTCAAACTATAAATTGTGTATAACATTTAGATATTCAAACTATATATTGTGTATAACATCTGGATATTCAAACTATAAATTGTGTATAACATTTAGATATTCAAACTATAAATTGTGTATAACATTTAGATATTCAAACTATAAATTGTGTATAACATCTGGATATTCAAACTATAAATTGTGTATAACATTTAGATATTCAAACTATAAATTGTGTATAACATTTAGATATTCAAACTATATATTATGTATAACATTTAGATATTCAAACTATAAATTGTGTATAACATCTGGATATTCAAACTATAAATTGTGTATAACATTTAGATATTCAAACTATAAATTGTGTATAACATTTAGATATTCAAACTATAAATTGTGTATAACATTTAGATATTCAAACTATAAATTGTGTATAACATTTGGATATTCAAACTATAAATTGTGTATAACATTTAGATATTCAAACTATAAATTGTGTATAACATTTAGATATTCAAACTATAAATTGTGTATAACATCTGGATATTCAAACTATAAATTGTGTATAACATTTAGATATTCAAACATTTAGATATTCAAACTATAAATTGTGTATAACATTTAGATATTCAAACTATAAATTGTGTATAACATCTGGATATTCAAACTATAAATTGTGTATAACATTTAGATATTCAAACTATAAATTGTGTATAACATTTAGATATTCAAACTATAAATTGTGTATAACATCTGGATATTCAAACTATAAATTGTGTATAACATTTAGATATTCAAACTATAAATTGTGTATAACATCTGGATATTCAAACTATAAATTGTGTATAACATTTAGATATTCAAACTATAAATTGTGTATAACATTTAGATATTCAAACTATAAATTGTGTATAACATTTAGATATTCAAACTATAAATTGTGTATAACATCTGGATATTCAAACTATAAATTGTGTATAACATTTAGATATTCAAACTATAAATTGTGTATAACATTTAGATATTCAAACTATAAATTGTGTATAACATTTAGATATTCAAACTATATATTGTGTATAACATTTAGATATTCAAACTATAAATTGTGTATAACATCTGGATATTCAAACTATAAATTGTGTATAACATTTAGATATTCAAACTATAAATTGTGTATAACATTTAGATATTCAAACTATATATTATGTATAACATCTGGATATTCAAACTATAAATTGTGTATAACATTTAGATATTCAAACTATAAATTGTGTATAACATCTGGATATTCAAACTACAAATTGTGTATAACATCTGGATATTCAAACTATAAATTGTGTATAACATCTGGATATTCAAACTATAAATTGTGTATAACATCTGGATATTCAAACTATAAATTGTGTATAACATTTAGATATTCAAACTATAAATTGTGTATAACATCTGGATATTCAAACTATAAATTGTGTATAACATTTAGATATTCAAACTATAAATTGTGTATAACATTTAGATATTCAAACTATAAATTGTGTATAACATCTGGATATTCAAACTATAAATTGTGTATAACATCTGGATATTCAAACTATAAATTGTGTATAACATTTAGATATTCAAACTATAAATTGTGTATAACATTTAGATATTCAAACTATATATTATGTATAACATCTGGATATTCAAACTATAAATTGTGTATAACATTTAGATATTCAAACTATAAATTGTGTATAACATTTAGATATTCAAACTATAAATTGTGTATAACATCTGGATATTCAAACTATAAATTGTGTATAACATTTAGATATTCAAACTATAAATTGTGTATAACATTTAGATATTCAAACTATAAATTGTGTATAACATTTAGATATTCAAACTATAAATTGTGTATAACATCTGGATATTCAAACTATAAATTGTGTATAACATTTAGATATTCAAACTATAAATTGTGTATAACATTTAGATATTCAAACTATAAATTGTGTATAACATTTAGATATTCAAACTATAAATTGTGTATAACATTTAGATATTCAAACTATAAATTGTGTATAACATCTGGATATTCAAACTATAAATTGTGTATAACATTTAGATATTCAAACTATAAATTGTGTATAACATTTAGATATTCAAACTATATATTATGTATAACATCTGGATATTCAAACTATAAATTGTGTATAACATTTAGATATTCAAACTATAAATTGTGTATAACATCTGGATATTCAAACTATAAATTGTGTATAACATCTGGATATTCAAACTATAAATTGTGTATAACATCTGGATATTCAAACTATAAATTGTGTATAACATTTAGATATTCAAACTATAAATTGTGTATAACATTTAGATATTCAAACTATAAATTGTGTATAACATTTAGATATTCAAACTATAAATTGTGTATAACATCTGGATATTCAAACTATAAATTGTGTATAACATTTAGATATTCAAACTATAAATTGTGTATAACATTTAGATATTCAAACTATAAATTGTGTATAACATCTGGATATTCAAACTATAAATTGTGTATAACATTTAGATATTCAAACTATAAATTGTGTATAACATCTGGATATTCAAACTATATATTATGTATAACATCTGGATATTCAAACTATAAATTGTGTATAACATCTGGATATTCAAACTATAAATTGTGTATAACATCTAGATATTCAAACTATAAATTGTGTATAACAGTTATATATTCAAACTATATATTATGTATAACATTTGGATATTCAAACTATAAATTGTGTATAACATTTAGATATTCAAACTATAAATTGTGTATAACATTTAGATATTCAAACTATAAATTGTGTATAACATCTGGATATTCAAACTATAAATTGTGTATAACATTTAGATATTCAAACTATATATTGTGTATAGCATCTGGATATTCAAACTATAAATTGTGTATAACATTTAGATATTCAAACTATAAATTGTGTATAACATTTAGATATTCAAACTATATATTATGTATAACATCTGGATATTCAAACTATAAATTGTGTATAACATTTAGATATTCAAACTATAAATTGTGTATAACATTTAGATATTCAAACTATATATTATGTATAACATTTAGATATTCAAACTATAAATTGTGTATAACATTTAGATATTCAAACTATAAATTGTGTATAACATCTGGATATTCAAACTATAAATTGTGTATAACATTTAGATATTCAAACTATAAATTGTGTATAACATTTAGATATTCAAACTATAAATTGTGTATAACATCTGGATATTCAAACTATAAATTGTGTATAACATTTAGATATTCAAACTATATATTATGTATAACATCTGGATATTCAAACTACAAATTGTGTATAACATCTGGATATTCAAACTATAAATTGTGTATAACATCTGGATATTCAAACTATAAATTGTGTATAACATCTGGATATTCAAACTATAAATTGTGTATAACATTTAGATATTCAAACTATAAATTGTGTATAACATCTGGATATTCAAACTATAAATTGTGTATAACATTTAGATATTCAAACTATAAATTGTGTATAACATTTAGATATTCAAACTATAAATTGTGTATAACATCTGGATATTCAAACTATAAATTGTGTATAACATCTGGATATTCAAACTATAAATTGTGTATAACATTTAGATATTCAAACTATAAATTGTGTATAACATTTAGATATTCAAACTATATATTATGTATAACATCTGGATATTCAAACTATAAATTGTGTATAACATTTAGATATTCAAACTATAAATTGTGTATAACATTTAGATATTCAAACTATAAATTGTGTATAACATCTGGATATTCAAACTATAAATTGTGTATAACATTTAGATATTCAAACTATAAATTGTGTATAACATTTAGATATTCAAACTATAAATTGTGTATAACATTTAGATATTCAAACTATAAATTGTGTATAACATCTGGATATTCAAACTATAAATTGTGTATAACATTTAGATATTCAAACTATAAATTGTGTATAACATTTAGATATTCAAACTATAAATTGTGTATAACATTTAGATATTCAAACTATAAATTGTGTATAACATTTAGATATTCAAACTATAAATTGTGTATAACATCTGGATATTCAAACTATAAATTGTGTATAACATTTAGATATTCAAACTATAAATTGTGTATGTGATATTCAAACTATAAATTGTGTATAACATCTGGATATTCAAACTATAAATTGTGTATAACATTTAGATATTCAAACTATAAATTGTGTATAACATCTGGATATTCAAACTATAATTGTGTATAACATCTGGATATTCAAACTATAAATTGTGTATAACATCTGGATATTCAAACTATAAATTGTGTATAACATTTAGATATTCAAACTATAAATTGTGTATAACATTTAGATATTCAAACTATAAATTATGTATAACATTTGGATATTCAAACTATAAATTGTGTATAACATCTGGATATTCAAACTATAAATTGTGTATAACATTTAGATATTCAAACTATAAATTGTGTATAACATCTGGATATTCAAACTATAAATTGTGTATAACATTTAGATATTCAAACTATAAATTGTGTATAACATTTAGATATTCAAACTATAAATTGTGTATAACATCTGGATATTCAAACTATAAATTGTGTATAACATTTAGATATTCAAACTATAAATTGTGTATAACATTTAGATATTCAAACTATAAATTGTGTATAACATTTAGATATTCAAACTATAAATTGTGTATAACATTTAGATATTCAAACTATAAATTGTGTATAACATCTGGATATTCAAACTATAAATTGTGTATAACATTTAGATATTCAAACTATAAATTGTGTATAACATTTAGATATTCAAACTATAAATTGTGTATACATCTGGATATTCAAACTATAAATTGTGTATAACATTTAGATATTCAAACTATACTAATTGTGTATAACATCTGGATATTCAAACTATAAATTGTGTATAACATCTGGATATTCAAACTATAAATTGTGTATAACATTTAGATATTCAAACTATAAATTGTGTATAACATCTAGATATTCAAACTATAAATTGTATAACATTTAGATATTCAAACATGTATAACATTTGGATATTCAAACTATAAATTGTGTATAACATTTAGATATTCAAACTATAAATTGTGTATAACATTTAGATATTCAAACTATAAATTGTGTATAACATTTAGATATTCAAACTATAAATTGTGTATAACATCTGGATATTCAAACTATAAATTGTGTATAACATTTAGATATTCAAACTATAAATTGTGTATAACATTTAGATATTCAAACTATAAATTGTGTATAACATCTGGATATTCAAACTATAAATTGTGTATAACATTTAGATATTCAAACTATAAATTGTGTATAACATCTGGATATTCAAACTATAAATTGTGTATAACATCTGGATATTCAAACTATAAATTGTGTATAACATCTGGATATTCAAACTATAAATTGTGTATAACATTTAGATATTCAAACTATAAATTGTGTATAACATTTAGATATTCAAACTATATATTATGTATAACATTTGGATATTCATACTATAAATTGTGTATAACATTTAGATATTCAAACTATAAATTGTGTATAACATTTAGATATTCAAACTATAAATTGTGTATAACATCTGGATATTCAAACTATAAATTGTGTATAACATTTAGATATTCAAACTATAAATTGTGTATAACATCTGGATATTCAAACTATAAATTGTGTATAACATTTAGATATTCAAACTATAAATTGTGTATAACATTTAGATATTCAAACTATAAATTGTGTATAACATTTGGATATTCAAACTATAAATTGTGTATAACATTTAGATATTCAAACTATAAATTGTGTATAACATTTAGATATTCAAACTATATATTATGTATAACATCTGGATATTCAAACTATAAATTGTGTATAACATTTAGATATTCAAACTATAAATTGTGTATAACATCTGGATATTCAAACTATAAATTGTGTATAACATTTAGATATTCAAACTATAAATTGTGTATAACATCTGGATATTCAAACTATAAATTGTGTATAACATTTAGATATTCAAACTATAAATTGTGTATAACATTTAGATATTCAAACTATAAATTGTGTATAACATCTGGATATTCAAACTATAAATTGTGTATAACATCTGGATATTCAAACTATAAATTGTGTATAACATCTGGATATTCAAACTATAAATTGTGTATAACATCTGGATATTCAAACTATAAATTGTGTATAACATTTAGATATTCAAACTATAAATTGTGTATAACATCTGGATATTCAAACTATAAATTGTGTATAACATTTAGATATTCAAACTATAAATTGTGTATAACATTTAGATATTCAAACTATAAATTGTGTATAACATCTGGATATTCAAACTATAAATTGTGTATAACATTTAGATATTCAAACTATAAATTGTGTATAACATTTAGATATTCAAACTATATATTATGTATAACATTTAGATATTCAAACTATATATTATGTATAACATTTAGATATTCAAACTATAAATTGTGTATAACATCTGGATATTCAAACTATAAATTGTGTATAACATTTAGATATTCAAACTATAAATTGTGTATAACATTTAGATATTCAAACTATATATTATGTATAACATCTGGATATTCAAACTATAAATTGTGTATAACATTTAGATATTCAAACTATAAATTGTGTATAACATCTGGATATTCAAACTATAAATTGTGTATAACATCTGGATATTCAAACTATAAATTGTGTATAACATCTGGATATTCAAACTATAAATTGTGTATAACATCTGGATATTCAAACTATAAATTGTGTATAACATTTAGATATTCAAACTATAAATTGTGTATAACATCTGGATATTCAAACTATAAATTGTGTATAACATTTAGATATTCAAACTATAAATTGTGTATAACATTTAGATATTCAAACTATAAATTGTGTATAACATCTGGATATTCAAACTATAAATTGTGTATAACATCTGGATATTCAAACTATAAATTGTGTATAACATTTAGATATTCAAACTATAAATTGTGTATAACATTTAGATATTCAAACTATAAATTTGTATAACATCTGGATATTCAAACTATAAATTGTGTATAACATTTAGATATTCAAACTATAAATTGTGTATAACATTTAGATATTCAAACTATAAATTGTGTATAACATCTGGATATTCAAACTATAAATTGTGTATAACATTTAGATATTCAAACTATAAATTGTGTATAACATCTGGATATTCAAACTATAAATTGTGTATAACATTTAGATATTCAAACTATAAATTGTGTATAACATTTAGATATTCAAACTATAAATTGTGTATAACATCTGGATATTCAAACTATAAATTGTGTATAACATCTGGATATTCAAACTATAAATTGTGTATAACATCTGGATATTCAAACTATAAATTGTGTATAACATTTAGATATTCAAACTATAAATTGTGTATAACATTTAGATATTCAAACTATATATTATGTATAACATCTGGATATTCAAACTATAAATTGTGTATAACATCTGGATATTCAAACTATAAATTGTGTATAACATTTAGATATTCAAACTATAAATTGTGTATAACATTTAGATATTCAAACTATAAATTGTGTATAACATCTGGATATTCAAACTATAAATTGTGTATAACATTTAGATATTCAAACTATAAATTGTGTATAACATTTAGATATTCAAACTATAAATTGTGTATAACATTTAGATATTCAAACTATAAATTGTGTATAACATTTAGATATTCAAACTATAAATTGTGTATAACATTTAGATATTCAAACTATAAATTGTGTATAACATTTAGATATTCAAACTATAAATTGTGTATAACATTTAGATATTCAAACTATATATTATGTATAACATCTGGATATTCAAACTATAAATTGTGTATAACATCTGGATATTCAAACTATAAATTGTGTATAACATCTGGATATTCAAACTATAAATTGTGTATAACATTTAGATATTCAAACTATAAATTGTGTATAACATCTGGATATTCAAACTATAAATTGTGTATAACATCTGGATATTCAAACTATAAATTGTGTATAACATTTAGATATTCAAACTATAAATTGTGTATAACATTTAGATATTCAAACTATAAATTGTGTATAACATCTGGATATTCAAACTATAAATTGTGTATAACATTTAGATATTCAAACTATAAATTGTGTATAACATTTAGATATTCAAACTATAAATTGTGTATAACATCTGGATATTCAAACTATAAATTGTGTATAACATTTAGATATTCAAACTATAAATTGTGTATAACATCTGGATATTCAAACTATAAATTGTGTATAACATTTAGATATTCAAACTATAAATTGTGTATAACATTTAGATATTCAAACTATAAATTGTGTATAACATCTGGATATTCAAACTATAAATTGTGTATAACATCTGGATATTCAAACTATAAATTGTGTATAACATCTGGATATTCAAACTATAAATTGTGTATAACATTTAGATATTCAAACTATAAATTGTGTATAACATTTAGATATTCAAACTATATATTGTGTATAACATCTGGATATTCAAACTATAAATTGTGTATAACATCTGGATATTCAAACTATAAATTGTGTATAACATTTAGATATTCAAACTATAAATTGTGTATAACATTTAGATATTCAAACTATAAATTGTGTATAACATCTGGATATTCAAACTATAAATTGTGTATAACATTTAGATATTCAAACTATAAATTGTGTATAACATTTAGATATTCAAACTATAAATTGTGTATAACATTTAGATATTCAAACTATAAATTGTGTATAACATTTAGATATTCAAACTATAAATTGTGTATAACATTTAGATATTCAAACTATAAATTGTGTATAACATTTAGATATTCAAACTATAAATTGTGTATAACATTTAGATATTCAAACTATATATTATGTATAACATCTGGATATTCAAACTACAAATTGTGTATAACATCTGGATATTCAAACTATAAATTGTGTATAACATCTGGATATTCAAACTATAAATTGTGTATAACATCTGGATATTCAAACTATAAATTGTGTATAACATTTAGATATTCAAACTATAAATTGTGTATAACATCTGGATATTCAAACTATAAATTGTGTATAACATTTAGATATTCAAACTATAAATTTGTGTATAACATTTAGATATTCAAACTATAAATTGTGTATAACATCTGGATATTCAAACTATAAATTGTGTATAACATTTAGATATTCAAACTATAAATTGTGTATAACATTTAGATATTCAAACTATATATTATGTATAACATCTGGATATTCAAACTATAAATTGTGTATAACATTTAGATATTCAAACTATAAATTGTGTATAACATCTGGATATTCAAACTATAAATTGTGTATAACATTTAGATATTCAAACTATAAATTGTGTATAACATCTGGATATTCAAACTATAAATTGTGTATAACATTTAGATATTCAAACTATAAATTGTGTATAACATTTAGATATTCAAACTATAAATTGTGTATAACATTTAGATATTCAAACTATAAATTGTGTATAACATTTAGATATTCAAACTATAAATTGTGTATAACATTTAGATATTCAAACTATAAATTGTGTATAACATTTAGATATTCAAACTATAAATTGTGTATAACATTTAGATATTCAAACTATAAATTGTGTATAACATTTAGATATTCAAACTATAAATTGTGTATAACATTTAGATATTCAAACTATAAATTGTGTATAACATTTAGATATTCAAACTATAAATTGTGTATAACATCTGGATATTCAAACTATAAATTGTGTATAACATTTAGATATTCAAACTATATATTATGTATAACATCTGGATATTCAAACTATAAATTGTGTATAACATCTGGATATTCAAACTATAAATTGTGTATAACATCTGGATATTCAAACTATAAATTGTGTATAACATTTAGATATTCAAACTATAAATTGTGTATAACATTTAGATATTCAAACTATATATTATGTATAACATTTAGATATTCAAACTATAAATTGTGTATAACATCTGGATATTCAAACTATAAATTGTGTATAACATTTAGATATTCAAACTATAAATTGTGTATAACATTTAGATATTCAAACTATATATTATGTATAACATCTGGATATTCAAACTATAAATTGTGTATAACATTTAGATATTCAAACTATAAATTGTGTATAACATCTGGATATTCAAACTACAAATTGTGTATAACATCTGGATATTCAAACTATAAATTGTGTATAACATCTGGATATTCAAACTATAAATTGTGTATAACATCTAGATATTCAAACTATAAATTGTGTATAACATTTAGATATTCAAACTATATATTATGTATAACATTTGGATATTCAAACTATAAATTGTGTATAACATTTAGATATTCAAACTATAAATTGTGTATAACATTTAGATATTCAAACTATAAATTGTGTATAACATCTGGATATTCAAACTATAAATTGTGTATAACATTTAGATATTCAAACTATAAATTGTGTATAACATCTGGATATTCAAACTATAAATTGTGTATAACATTTAGATATTCAAACTATAAATTGTGTATAGCATTTAGATATTCAAACTATATATTATGTATAACATTTAGATATTCAAACTATAAATTGTGTATAACATTTAGATATTCAAACTATATATTGTGTATAACATTTAGATATTCAAACTATAAATTGTGTATAACATTTAGATATTCAAACTATAAATTGTGTATAACATCTGGATATTCAAACTATAAATTGTGTATAACATCTGGATATTCAAACTATAAATTGTGTATAACATCTGGATATTCAAACTATAAATTGTGTATAACATCTGGATATTCAAACTATAAATTGTGTATAACATTTAGATATTCAAACTATAAATTGTGTATAACATCTGGATATTCAAACTATAAATTGTGTATAACATTTAGATATTCAAACTATAAATTGTGTATAACATTTAGATATTCAAACTATAAATTGTGTATAACATCTGGATATTCAAACTATAAATTGTGTATAACATCTGGATATTCAAACTATAAATTGTGTATAACATTTAGATATTCAAACTATAAATTGTGTATAACATTTGATATTCAAACTATATATTGTGTATAACATCTGGATATTCAAACTATAAATTGTGTATAACATTTAGATATTCAAACTATAAATTGTGTATAACATTTAGATATTCAAACTATAAATTGTGTATAACATCTGGATATTCAAACTATAAATTGTGTATAACATTTAGATATTCAAACTATAAATTGTGTATAACATTTAGATATTCAAACTATAAATTGTGTATAACATTTAGATATTCAAACTATAAATTGTGTATAACATCTGGATATTCAAACTATAAATTGTGTATAACATTTAGATATTCAAACTATAAATTGTGTATAACATTTAGATATTCAAACTATAAATTGTGTATAACATTTAGATATTCAAACTATATATTGTGTATAACATTTGGATATTCAAACTATAAATTGTGTATAACATCTGGATATTCAAACTATAAATTGTGTATAACATCTGGATATTCAAACTATAAATTGTGTATAACATTTAGATATTCAAACTATAAATTGTGTATAACATTTAGATATTCAAACTATAAATTGTGTATAACATTTAGATATTCAAACTATAAATTGTGTATAACATCTGGATATTCAAACTATAAATTGTGTATAACATTTAGATATTCAAACTATAAATTGTGTATAACATTTAGATATTCAAACTATAAATTGTGTATAACATCTGGATATTCAAACTATAAATTGTGTATAACATTTAGATATTCAAACTATAAATTGTGTATAACATCTGGATATTCAAACTATATATTATGTATAACATCTGGATATTCAAACTATAAATTGTGTATAACATCTGGATATTCAAACTATAAATTGTGTATAACATTTAGATATTCAAACTATAAATTGTGTATAACATTTAGATATTCAAACTATATATTGTGTATAACATTTGGATATTCAAACTATAAATTGTGTATAACATTTAGATATTCAAACTATAAATTGTGTATAACATTTAGATATTCAAACTATAAATTGTGTATAACATCTGGATATTCAAACTATAAATTGTGTATAACATTTAGATATTCAAACTATAAATTGTGTATAACATCTGGATATTCAAACTATAAATTGTGTATAACATTTAGATATTCAAACTATAAATTGTGTATAACATTTAGATATTCAAACTATAAATTGTGTATAACATCTGGATATTCAAACTATAAATTGTGTATAACATTTAGATATTCAAACTATAAATTGTGTATAACATTTAGATATTCAAACTATATATTATGTATAACATCTGGATATTCAAACTATAAATTGTGTATAACATTTAGATATTCAAACTATAAATTGTGTATAACATCTGGATATTCAAACTATAAATTTGTATAACATTTAGATATTCAAACTATAAATTGTGTATAACATCTGGATATTCAAACTATAAATTGTGTATAACATTTAGATATTCAAACTATAAATTGTGTATAACATCTGGATATTCAAACTATAAATTGTGTATAACATTTAGATATTCAAACTATAAATTGTGTATAACATTTAGATATTCAAACTATATATTATGTATAACATCTGGATATTCAAACTATAAATTGTGTATAACATTTAGATATTCAAACTATAAATTGTGTATAACATTTAGATATTCAAACTATATATTGTGTATAACATTTAGATATTCAAACTATAAATTGTGTATAACATTTAGATATTCAAACTATAAATTGTGTATAACATCTGGATATTCAAACTATAAATTGTGTATAACATTTAGATATTCAAACTATAAATTGTGTATAACATTTAGATATTCAAACTATAAATTGTGTATAACATCTGGATATTCAAACTATAAATTGTGTATAACATTTAGATATTCAAACTATAAATTGTGTATAACATTTAGATATTCAAACTATAAATATTATGTATAACATCTGGATATTCAAACTATAAATTGTGTATAACATTTAGATATTCAAACTATAAATTGTGTATAACATTTAGATATTCAAACTATATATTATGTATAACATTTAGATATTCAAACTATATATTGTGTATAACATTTAGATATTCAAACTATAAATTGTGTATAACATCTGGATATTCAAACTATAAATTGTGTATAACATTTAGATATTCAAACTATAAATTGTGTATAACATTTAGATATTCAAACTATATATTATGTATAACATCTGGATATTCAAACTATAAATTGTGTATAACATTTAGATATTCAAACTATATATTATGTATAACATCTGGATATTCAAACTATAAATTGTGTATAACATCTGGATATTCAAACTATAAATTGTGTATAACATCTGGATATTCAAACTATAAATTGTGTATAACATCTGGATATTCAAACTATAAATTGTGTATAACATTTAGATATTCAAACTATAAATTGTGTATAACATCTGGATATTCAAACTATAAATTGTGTATAACATTTAGATATTCAAACTATAAATTGTGTATAACATTTAGATATTCAAACTATAAATTGTGTATAACATCTGGATATTCAAACTATAAATTGTGTATAACATCTGGATATTCAAACTATAAATTGTGTATAACATTTAGATATTCAAACTATAAATTGTGTATAACATTTAGATATTCAAACTATATATTATGTATAACATCTGGATATTCAAACTATAAATTGTGTATAACATTTAGATATTCAAACTATAAATTGTGTATAACATTTAGATATTCAAACTATAAATTGTGTATAACATCTGGATATTCAAACTATAAATTGTGTATAACATTTAGATATTCAAACTATAAATTGTGTATAACATCTGGATATTCAAACTATAAATTGTGTATAACATTTAGATATTCAAACTATAAATTGTGTATAACATTTAGATATTCAAACTATAAATTGTGTATAACATCTGGATATTCAAACTATAAATTGTGTATAACATCTAGATATTCAAACTATAAATTGTGTATAACATCTGGATATTCAAACTATAAATTGTGTATAACATTTAGATATTCAAACTATAAATTGTGTATAACATTTAGATATTCAAACTATATATTATGTATAACATCTGGATATTCAAACTATAAATTGTGTATAACATCTGGATATTCAAACTATAAATTGTGTATAACATTTAGATATTCAAACTATAAATTGTGTATAACATTTAGATATTCAAACTATAAATTGTGTATAACATCTGGATATTCAAACTATAAATTGTGTATAACATTTAGATATTCAAACTATAAATTGTGTATAACATTTAGATATTCAAACTATAAATTGTGTATAACATTTAGATATTCAAACTATAAATTGTGTATAACATTTAGATATTCAAACTATATATTATGTATAACATTTAGATATTCAAACTATAAATTGTGTATAACATTTAGATATTCAAACTATAAATTGTGTATAACATTTAGATATTCAAACTATATATTATGTATAACATCTGGATATTCAAACTATAAATTGTGTATAACATCTGGATATTCAAACTATAAATTGTGTATAACATCTGGATATTCAAACTATAAATTGTGTATAACATTTAGATATTCAAACTATAAATTGTGTATAACATCTGGATATTCAAACTATAAATTGTGTATAACATCTGGATATTCAAACTATAAATTGTGTATAACATTTAGATATTCAAACTATAAATTGTGTATAACATTTAGATATTCAAACTATATATTATGTATAACATCTGGATATTCAAACTATAAATTGTGTATAACATTTAGATATTCAAACTATAAATTGTGTATAACATTTAGATATTCAAACTATAAATTGTGTATAACATCTGGATATTCAAACTATAAATTGTGTATAACATTTAGATATTCAAACTATAAATTGTGTATAACATCTGGATATTCAAACTATAAATTGTGTATAACATTTAGATATTCAAACTATAAATTGTGTATAACATTTAGATATTCAAACTATAAATTGTGTATAACATCTGGATATTCAAACTATAAATTGTGTATAACATCTGGATATTCAAACTATAAATTGTGTATAACATCTGGATATTCAAACTATAAATTGTGTATAACATTTAGATATTCAAACTATAAATTGTGTATAACATTTAGATATTCAAACTATATATTATGTATAACATCTGGATATTCAAACTATAAATTGTGTATAACATCTGGATATTCAAACTATAAATTGTGTATAACATTTAGATATTCAAACTATAAATTGTGTATAACATTTAGATATTCAAACTATAAATTGTGTATAACATCTGGATATTCAAACTATAAATTGTGTATAACATTTAGATATTCAAACTATAAATTGTGTATAACATTTAGATATTCAAACTATAAATTGTGTATAACATTTAGATATTCAAACTATAAATTGTGTATAACATTTAGATATTCAAACTATAAATTGTGTATAACATTTAGATATTCAAACTATAAATTGTGTATAACATTTAGATGTTCAAACTATAAATTGTGTATAACATTTAGATATTCAAACTATATATTATGTATAACATCTGGATATTCAAACTATAAATTGTGTATAACATCTGGATATTCAAACTATAAATTGTGTATAACATCTGGATATTCAAACTATAAATTGTGTATAACATCTGGATATTCAAACTATAAATTGTGTATAACATTTAGATATTCAAACTATAAATTGTGTATAACATCTGGATATTCAAACTATAAATTGTGTATAACATTTAGATATTCAAACTATATATTATGTATAACATTTAGATATTCAAACTATAAATTGTGTATAACATCTGGATATTCAAACTATAAATTGTGTATAACATTTAGATATTCAAACTATAAATTGTGTATAACATTTAGATATTCAAACTATATATTATGTATAACATCTGGATATTCAAACTATAAATTGTGTATAACATTTAGATATTCAAACTATAAATTGTGTATAACATCTGGATATTCAAACTATAATATTATGTATAACATCTGGATATTCAAACTACAAATTGTGTATAACATCTGGATATTCAAACTATAAATTGTGTATAACATCTAGATATTCAAACTATAAATTGTGTATAACAGTTATATATTCAAACTATATATTATGTATAACATTTGGATATTCATACTATAAATTGTGTATAACATTTAGATATTCAAACTATAAATTGTGTATAACATTTAGATATTCAAACTATAAATTGTGTATAACATCTGGATATTCAAACTATAAATTGTGTATAACATTTAGATATTCAAACTATATATTGTGTATAACATCTGGATATTCAAACTATAAATTGTGTATAACATTTAGATATTCAAACTATAAATTGTGTATAACATTTAGATATTCAAACTATAAATTGTGTATAACATGTGGATATTCAAACTATAAATTGTGTATAACATTTAGATATTCAAACTATAAATTGTGTATAACATTTAGATATTCAAACTATATATTATGTATAACATCTGGATATTCAAACTATAAATTGTGTATAACATTTAGATATTCAAACTATAAATTGTGTATAACATCTGGATATTCAAACTATAAATTGTGTATAACATTTAGATATTCAAACTATAAATTGTGTATAACATCTGGATATTCAAACTATAAATTGTGTATAACATTTAGATATTCAAACTATAAATTGTGTATAACATTTAGATATTCAAACTATATATTTTGTATAACATCTGGATATTCAAACTACAAATTGTGTATAACATCTGGATATTCAAACTATAAATTGTGTATAACATCTGGATATTCAAACTATAAATTGTGTATAACATCTGGATATTCAAACTATAAATTGTGTATAACATTTAGATATTCAAACTATAAATTGTGTATAACATCTGGATATTCAAACTATAAATTGTGTATAACATTTAGATATTCAAACTATAAATTGTGTATAGCATTTAGATATTCAAACTATATATTATGTATAACATCTGGATATTCAAACTATAAATTGTGTATAACATTTAGATATTCAAACTATAAATTGTGTATAACATTTAGATATTCAAACTATATATTATGTATAACATTTAGATATTCAAACTATATATTATGTATAACATTTAGATATTCAAACTATAAATTGTGTATAACATCTGGATATTCAAACTATAAATTGTGTATAACATTTAGATATTCAAACTATAAATTGTGTATAACATCTGGATATTCAAACTATAAATTGTGTATAACATTTAGATATTCAAACTATAAATTGTGTATAACATTTAGATATTCAAACTATAAATTGTGTATAACATCTGGATATTCAAACTATAAATTGTGTATAACATCTGGATATTCAAACTATAAATTGTGTATAACATCTGGATATTCAAACTATAAATTGTGTATAACAGTTAGATATTCAAACTATAAATTGTGTATAACATTTAGATATTCAAACTATATATTATGTATAACATCTGGATATTCAAACTATAAATTGTGTATAACATCTGGATTTCAAGCTATAAATTGTGTATAACATTTAGATATTCAAACTATAAATTGTGTATAACATTTAGATATTCAAACTATAAATTGTGTATAACATCTGGATATTCAAACTATAAATTGTGTATAACATTTAGATATTCAAACTATAAATTGTGTATAACATTTAGATATTCAAACTATAAATTGTGTATAACATTTAGATATTCAAACTATAAATTGTGTATAACATTTAGATATTCAAACTATATATTATGTATAACATTTAGATATTCAAACTATAAATTGTGTATAACATTTAGATATTCAAACTATAAATTGTGTATAACATTTAGATATTCAAACTATATATTATGTATAACATCTGGATATTCAAACTATAAATTGTGTATAACATCTGGATATTCAAACTATAAATTGTGTATAACATCTGGATATTCAAACTATAAATTGTGTATAACATTTAGATATTCAAACTATAAATTGTGTACAACATCTGGATATTCAAACTATAAATTGTGTATAACATCTGGATATTCAAACTATAAATTGTGTATAACATTTAGATATTCAAACTATAAATTGTGTATAACATTTAGATATTCAAACTATATATTATGTATAACATCTGGATATTCAAACTATAAATTGTGTATAACATTTAGATATTCAAACTATAAATTGTGTATAACATTTAGATATTCAAACTATAAATTGTGTATAACATCTGGATATTCAAACTATAAATTGTGTATAACATTTAGATATTCAAACTATAAATTGTGTATAACATCTGGATATTCAAACTATAAATTGTGTATAACATTTAGATATTCAAACTATAAATTGTGTATAACATTTAGATATTCAAACTATAAATTGTGTATAACATCTGGATATTCAAACTATAAATTGTGTATAACATCTGGATATTCAAACTATAAATTGTGTATAACATCTGGATATTCAAACTATAAATTGTGTATAACAGTTAGATATTCAAACTATAAATTGTGTATAACATTTAGATATTCAAACTATATATTATGTATAACATCTGGATATTCAAACTATAAATTGTGTATAACATCTGGATATTCAAACTATAAATTGTGTATAACATTTAGATATTCAAACTATAAATTGTGTATAACATTTAGATATTCAAACTATAAATTGTGTATAACATCTGGATATTCAAACTATAAATTGTGTATAACATTTAGATATTCAAACTATAAATTGTGTATAACATTTAGATATTCAAACTATAAATTGTGTATAACATTTAGATATTCAAACTATAAATTGTGTATAACATTTAGATATTCAAACTATAAATTGTGTATAACATTTAGATATTCAAACTATAAATTGTGTATAACATTTAGATATTCAAACTATAAATTGTGTATAACATTTAGATATTCAAACTATATATTATGTATAACATCTGGATATTCAAACTACAAATTGTGTATAACATCTGGATATTCAAACTATAAATTGTGTATAACATCTGGATATTCAAACTGTAAATTGTGTATAACATCTGGATATTCAAACTATAAATTGTGTATAACATTTAGATATTCAAACTATAAATTGTGTATAACATTTAGATATTCAAACTATAAATTGTGTACAACATCTGGATATTCAAACTATAAATTGTGCATAACATCTGGATATTCAAACTATAAATTGTGTATAACATTTAGATATTCAAACTATAAATTGTGTATAACATTTAGATATTCAAACTATATATTATGTATAACATTTGGATATTCAAACTATAAATTGTGTATAACATTTAGATATTCAAACTATAAATTGTGTATAACATCTGGATATTCAAACTATAAATTGTGTATAACATCTAGATATTCAAACTATAAATTGTGTATAACATTTAGATATTCAAACTATAAATTGTGTATAGCATTTAGATATTCAAACTATATATTATGTATAACATCTGGATATTCAAACTATAAATTGTGTATAACATTTAGATATTCAAACTATAAATTGTGTATAACATTTAGATATTCAAACTATATATTATGTATAACATTTAGATATTCAAACTATATATTATGTATAACATTTAGATATTCAAACTATAAATTGTGTATAACATCTGGATATTCAAACTATAAATTGTGTATAACATTTAGATATTCAAACTATAAATTGTGTATAACATTTAGATATTCAAACTATATATTATGTATAACATCTGGATATTCAAGCTATAAATTGTGTATAACATTTAGATGTTCAAACTATATATTATGTATAACATCTGGATATTCAAACTACAAATTGTGTATAACATCTGGATATTCAAACTATAAATTGTGTATAACATCTGGATATTCAACCTATAAATTGTGTATAACATCTGGATATTTAAACTATAAATTGTGTATAGCATTTAGATATTCAAACTATAAATTGTGTATAACATTTAGATATTCAAACTTTTTATTATGTATAACATCTGGATATTCAAGCTATAAATTGTGTATAACATTTAGATATTCAAACTATATATTATGTATAACATCTGGATATTCAAACTATAAATTGTGTATAACATCTGGATATTCAAACTATAAATTGTGTATAACATCTGGATATTCAAACTATAAATTGTGTATAACATTTAGATATTCAAACTATAAATTGTGTATAACATTTAGATATTCAAACTATATATTATGTATAACATTTAGATATTCAAACTATAAATTGTGTATAACATCTGGATATTCAAACTATAAATTGTGTATAACATTTAGATATTCAAACTATAAATTGTGTATAACATTTAGATATTCAAACTATATATTATGTATAACATCTGGATATTCAAACTATAAATTGTGTATAACATTTAGATATTCAAACTATAAATTGTGTATAACATCTGGATATTCAAACTATATATTATGTATAACATCTGGATATTCAAACTACAAATTGTGTATAACATCTGGATATTCAAACTATAAATTGTGTATAACATCTAGATATTCAAACTATAAATTGTGTATAACAGTTATATATTCAAACTATATATTATGTATAACATTTGGATATTCATACTATAAATTGTGTATAACATTTAGATATTCAAACTATAAATTGTGTATAACATTTAGATATTCAATCAATAACTTGTGAATAGCATCTGGATATTCAAACTATAAATTGTGTATAACATTTAGATATTCAAACTATATATTGTGTATAGCATCTGGATATTCAAACTATAAATTGTGTATAACATTTAGATATTCAAACTATAAATTGTGTATAGCATTTAGATATTCAAACTATATATTATGTATAACATCTGGATATTCAAACTATAAATTGTGTATAACATTTAGATATTCAAACTATAAATTGTGTATAACATTTAGATATTCAAACTATATATTATGTATAACATTTAGATATTCAAACTATATATTATGTATAACATTTAGATATTCAAACTATAAATTGTGTATAACATCTGGATATTCAAACTATAAATTGTGTATAACATTTAGATATTCAAACTATAAATTGTGTATAACATTTAGATATTCAAACTATATATTATGTATAACATCTGGATATTCAAGCTATAAATTGTGTATAACATTTAGATGTTCAAACTATATATTATGTATAACATCTGGATATTCAAACTACAAATTGTGTATAACATCTGGATATTCAAACTATAAATTGTGTATAACATCTGGATATTCAAACTATAAATTGTGTATAACATCTGGATATTCAAACTATAAATTGTGTATAACATTTAGATATTCAAACTATAAATTGTGTATAACATCTGGATATTCAAACTATAAATTGTGTATAACATTTAGATATTCAAACTATAAATTGTGTATAACATTTAGATATTGAAACTATAAATTGTGTACAACATCTGGATATTCAAACTATAAATTGTGTATAACATCTGGATATTCAAACTATAAATTGTGTATAACATTTAGATATTCAAACTATAAATTGTGTATAACATTTAGATATTCAAACTATATATTATGTATAACATCTGGATATTCAAACTATAAATTGTGTATAACATTTAGATATTCAAACTATAAATTGTGTATAACATTTAGATATTCAAACTATAAATTGTGTATAACATCTGGATATTCAAACTATAAATTGTGTATAACATTTAGATATTCAAACTATAAATTGTGTATAACATATAGATATTCAAACTATATATTATGTATAACATTTAAATATTCAACCTATAAATTGTGTATAACATCTGGATATTTAAACTATAAATTGTGTATAGCATTTAGATATTCAAACTATAAATTGTGCATAACATTTAGATATTCAAACTATAAATTGTGTATAACATTTAGATATTCAAACTATATATTATGTATAACATTTAAATATTCAACCTATAAATTGTGTATAACATCTGGATATTTAAACTATAAATTGTGTATAGCATTTAGATATTCAAACTATAAATTGTGTATAACATTTAGATATTCAAACTATATATTATGTATAACATCTGGATATTCAAGCTATAAATTGTGTATAACATTTAGATGTTCAAACTATATATTATGTATAACATCTGGATATTCAAACTACAAATTGTGTATAACATCTGGATATTCAAACTATAAATTGTGTATAACATCTGGATATTCAAACCATAAATTGTGTATAACATTTAGATATTCAAACTATAAATTGTGTATAACATTTAGATATTCAAACTATATATTATGTATAACATTTAGATATTCAACCTATAAATTGTGTATAACATCTGGATATTCAAACTATAAATTGTGTATAACATTTAGATATTCAAACTATAAATTGTGTATAACATTTAGATATTCAAACTATATATTATGTATAACATCTGGATATTCAAACTATAAATTGTGTATAACATTTAGATATTCAAACTATAAATTGTGTATAACATCTGGATATTCAAACTATATATTATGTATAACATCTGGATATTCAAACTACAAATTGTGTATAACATCTGGATATTCAAACTATAAATTGTGTATAACATCTAGATATTCAAACTATAAATTGTGTATAACAGTTATATATTCAAACTATATATTATGTATAACATTTGGATATTCATACTATAAATTGTGTATAACATTTAGATATTCAAACTATAAATTGTGTATAACATTTAGATATTCAATCAATAACTTGTGAATAGCATCTGGATATTCAAACTATAAATTGTGTATAACATTTAGATATTCAAACTATATATTGTGTATAGCATCTGGATATTCAAACTATAAATTGTGTATAACATTTAGATATTCAAACTATAAATTGTGTATAACATTTAGATATTCAAACTATAAATTGTGTATAACATGTGGATATTCAAACTATAAATTGTGTATAACATTTAGATATTCAAACTATAAATTGTGTATAACATTTAGATATTCAAACTATATATTATGTATAACATCTGGATATTCAAACTATAAATTGTGTATAACATTTAGATATTCAAACTATAAATTGTGTATAACATCTGGATATTCAAACTATAAATTGTGTATAACATTTAGATATTCAAACTATAAATTGTGTATAACATCTGGATATTCAAACTATAAATTGTGTATAACATCTGGATATTCAAACCATAAATTGTGTATAGCATTTAAATATTCAAACTATATATTATGTATAACATCTGGATATTCAAACTATAAATTGTGTATAACATTTAGATATTCAAACTATAAATTGTGTATTACATTTAGATATTCAAACTATATATTATGTATAACATTTAGATATTCAAACTATATATTATGTATAACATTTAGATATTCAAACTATAAATTGTGTATAACATCTGGATATTCAAACTATAAATTGTGTATAACATTTAGATATTCAAACTATAAATTGTATATAACATTTAGATATTCAAACTATATATTATGTATAACATCTGGATATTCAAGCTATAAATTGTGTATAACATCTGGATATTCAAACTATAAATTGTGTATAACATCTGGATATTCAAACTATAAATTGTGTATAACATCTGGATATTCAAACTATAAATTGTGTATAACATTTAGATATTCAAACTATAAATTGTGTATAACATCTGGATATTCAAACTATAAATTTGTATAACATTTAGATATTCAAACTATATATTATGTATAACATCTGGATATTCAAACTATAAATTGTGTATAACATTTAGATATTCAAACTATAAATTGTGTATAACATTTAGATATTCAAACTATAAATTGTGTATAACATCTGGATATTCAAACTATAAATTGTGTATAACATTTAGATATTCAAACTATAAATTGTGTATAACATCTGGATATTCAAACTATAAATTGTGTATAACATTTAGATATTCAAACTATAAATTGTGTACAACATCTGGATATTCAAACTATAAATTGTGTATAACATCTGGATATTCAAACTATAAATTGTGTACAACATCTGGATATTCAAACTATAAATTGTGTATAACAGTTAGATATTCAAACTATAAATTGTGTATAACATTTAGATATTCAAACTATATATTATGTATAACATCTGGATATTCAAACTATAAATTGTGTATAACATCTGGATTTCAAACTATAAATTGTGTATAACATTTAGATATTCAAACTATAAATTGTGTATAACATTTAGATATTCAAACTATAAATTGTGTATAACATCTGGATATTCAAACTATAAATTGTGTATAACATTTAAATATTCAAACTATAAATTGTGTTTAACATTTAGATATTGAAACTATAAATTGTGTATAACATTTAGATATTTAAACTATAAATTGTGTTTAACATTTAGATATTGAAACTATAAATTGTGTATAACATTTAGATATTCAAACTATAAATTGTGTATAACATTTAGATGTTCAAACTATAAATTGTGTATAACATTTAGATATTCAAACTATATATTATGTATAACATCTGGATATTCAAACTACAAATTGTGTATAACATCTGGATATTCAAACTATAAATTGTGTATAACATCTGGATATTCAAACTATAAATTGTGTAACATCTGGATATTCAAACTATAAATTGTGTATAACATTTAGATATTCAAACTATAAATTGTGTATAACATCTGGATATTCAAACTATAAATTGTGTATAACATTTAGATATTCAAACTATAAATTGTGTATAACATTTAGATATTCAAACTATATATTATGTATAACATCTGGATATTCAAACTATATATTATGTATAACATCTGGATATTCAAACTATAAATTGTGTATAACATCTGGATATTCAAACTATAAATTGTGTATAACATCTGGATATTCAAACTATAAATTGTGTATAACATTTAGATATTCAAACTATAAATTGTGTATAACATTTAGATATTCAAACTATAAATTGTGTACAACATCTGGATATTCAAACTATAAATTGTGTATAACATCTGGATGTTCAAACTATAAATTGTGTATAACATTTAGATATTCAAACTATAAATTGTGTATAACATTTAGATATTCAAACTATATTTTATGTATAACATCTGGATATTCAAACTATAAATTGTGTATAACATTTAGATATTCAAACTATAAATTGTGTATAACATTTAGATATTCAAACTATAAATTGTGTATAACATCTGGATATTCAAACTATAAATTGTGTATAACATTTAGATATTCAAACTATAAATTGTGTATAACATCTGGATATTCAAACTATAAATTGTGTATAACATCTGGATATTCAAACTATAAATTGTGTATAACATCTGGATATTCAAACTATAAATTGTGTATAACAGTTAGATATTCAAACTATAAATTGTGTACAACATCTGGATATTCAAACTATAAATTGTGTATAACATCTGGATGTTCAAACTATAAATTGTGTATAACATTTAGATATTCAAACTATAAATTGTGTATAACATTTAGATATTCAAACTATATTTTATGTATAACATCTGGATATTCAAACTATAAATTGTGTATAACATTTAGATATTCAAACTATAAATTGTGTATAACATTTAGATATTCAAACTATAAATTGTGTATAACATCTGGATATTCAAACTATAAATTGTGTATAACATTTAGATATTCAAACTATAAATTGTGTACAACATCTGGATATTCAAACTATAAATTGTGTATAACATCTGGATATTCAAACTATAAATTGTGTATAACATCTGGATATTCAAACTATAAATTGTGTATAACAGTTAGATATTCAAACTATAAATTGTGTATAACATTTAGATATTCAAACTATATATTATGTATAACATCTGGATATTCAAACTATAAATTGTGTATAACATCTGGATTTCAAACTATAAATTGTGTATAACATTTAGATATTCAAACTATAAATTGTGTATAACATTTAGATATTCAAACTATAAATTGTGTATAACATCTGGATATTCAAACTATAAATTGTGTATAACATTTAGATATTCAAACTATAAATTGTGTATAACATTTAGATATTCAAACTATAAATTGTGTACAACATCTGGATATTCAAACTATAAATTGTGTATAACATCTGGATATTCAAACTATAAATTGTGTATAACATCTGGATATTCAAACTATAAATTGTGTATAACAGTTAGATATTCAAACTATAAATTGTGTATAACATTTAGATATTCAAACTATATATTATGTATAACATCTGGATATTCAAACTATAAATTGTGTATAACATCTGGATTTCAAACTATAAATTGTGTATAACATTTAGATATTCAAACTATAAATTGTGTATAACATTTAGATATTCAAACTATAAATTGTGTATAACATCTGGATATTCAAACTATAAATTGTGTATAACATTTAGATATTCAAACTATAAATTGTGTTTAACATTTAGATATTGAAACTATAAATTGTGTATAACATTTAGATATTCAAACTATAAATTGTGTATAACATTTAGATATTCAAACTATATATTATGTATAACATTTAGATATTCAAACTATAAATTGTGTATAACATTTAGATATTCAAACTATAAATTGTGTATAACATTTAGATATTCAAACTATATATTATGTATAACATCTGGATATTCAAACTATATATTGTGTATAACATCTGGATATTCAAACTATAAATTGTGTATAACATCTGGATATTCAAACTATAAATTGTGTATAACATTTAGATATTCAAACTATAAATTGTGTATAACATTTAGATATTCAAACTATAAATTGTGTACAACATCTGGATATTCAAACTATAAATTGTGTATAACATCTGGATATTCAAACTATAAATTGTGTATAACATTTAGATATTCAAACTATAAATTGTGTATAACATTTAGATATTCAAACTATATATTATGTATAACATCTGGATATTCAAACTATAAATTGTGTATAACATTTAGATATTCAAACTATAAATTGTGTATAACATTTAGATATTCAAACTATAAATTGTGTATAACATCTGGATATTCAAACTATAAATTGTGTATAACATTTAGATATTCAAACTATAAATTGTGTATAACATCTGGATATTCAAACTATAAATTGTGTATAACATTTAGATATTCAAACTATAAATTGTGTATAACATTTAGATATTCAAACTATAAATTGTGTACAACATCTGGATATTCAAACTATAAATTGTGTATAACATCTGGATATTCAAACTATAAATTGTGTATAACATCTGGATATTCAAACTATAAATTGTGTATAACAGTTAGATATTCAAACTATAAATTGTGTATAACATTTAGATATTCAAACTATATATTATGTATAACATCTGGATATTCAAACTATAAATTGTGTATAACATCTGGATTTCAAACTATAAATTGTGTATAACATTTAGATATTCAAACTATAAATTGTGTATAACATTTAGATATTCAAACTATAAATTGTGTATAACATCTGGATATTCAAACTATAAATTGTGTATAACATTTAGATATTCAAACTATAAATTGTGTTTAACATTTAGATATTGAAACTATAAATTGTGTATAACATTTAGATATTCAAACTATAAATTGTGTATAACATTTAGATATTCAAACTATATATTATGTATAACATTTAGATATTCAAACTATATATTATGTATAACATTTAGATATTCAAACTATATATTATGTATAACATCTGGATATTCAAACTATAAATTGTGTATAACATTTAGATGTTCAAACTATAAATTGTGTATAACATTTAGATATTCAAACTATATATTATGTATAACATCTGGATATTCAAACTATAAATTGTGTATAACATTTAGATATTCAAACTATAAATTGTGTATAACATTTAGATATTCAAACTATAAATTGTGTATAACATCTGGATATTCAAACTATAAATTGTGTATAACATTTAGATATTCAAACTATAAATTGTGTATAACATCTGGATATTCAAACTATAAATTGTGTATAACATTTAGATATTCAAACTATAAATTGTGTATAACATTTAGATATTCAAACTATAAATTGTGTACAACATCTGGATATTCAAACTATAAATTGTGTATAACATCTGGATATTCAAACTATAAATTGTGTATAACATCTGGATATTCAAACTATAAATTGTGTATAACAGTTAGATATTCAAACTATAAATTGTGTATAACATTTAGATATTCAAACTATGTATTATGTATAACATCTGGATATTCAAACTATAAATTGTGTATAACATCTGGATTTCAAACTATAAATTGTGTATAACATTTAGATATTCAAACTATAAATTGTGTATGACATTTAGATATTCAAACTATAAATTGTGTATAACATCTGGATATTCAAACTATAAATTGTGTATAACATTTAGATATTCATACTATAAATTGTGTATAACATTTAGATATTCAAACTATAAATTGTGTATAACATTTAGATATTCAAACTATATATTATGTATAACATCTGGATATTCAAACTATAAATTGTGTATAACATCTGGATATTCAAACTATAAATTGTGTATAACATCTGGATATTCAAACTATATATTATGTATAACATCTGGATATTCAAACTATAAATTGTGTATAACATCTGGATATTCAAACTATAAATTGTGTATAACATCTGGATATTCAAACTAGTGTTATCACGTTTTGTATAATATGTTAATAATCATACGTACAATCTTTAGGGCTCATAACATTAAAGTTTGGGACTCAACCCCTGCAGTGGAGAAAGCACAGACAACGCACTGCGTATCTTCTCGCTTCACAACATGTTGGCAAACAAACGGTGAGTTGATTGCGAAATTACTAGATTCGACTTTTATTTCTGTTACACAAATAGTTTCAGTTATGATTTTTTTTATGATGTGAATGTGTAAAACTTTATGTACTCTTTTCTTATGCATATTTTGGAAAAGTAGTGCAAGAGTTTGTTTGTTTTTGAATTTCGCGCAAAACTACACGAGGAATATCTGCGCTAGCCGTCCCTAATTTACCAATGTAAGACTAGAAGGGAAGGCAGCTACTAAACATCAGCCACCGCTAACTCTTGGGCTACTCTTTTACCAATGAATAGTTGGATTGATCGTCACATTATAATGCCCTCACGGCTGAAAGGGCAAGCATGTTTGGTGCGACGGGGATTCGTACTCGCGATCATCAGATGACGTGTTGAACGCTTTAAACCACCGGACCATGCCGGGGAGAGAGTAGAAGAGAACAAACATGAAATAGCTTGAGTTAACTACAAAACATTCTTGTTATTTTGTTACCATTAAAAACTACACTGTTGTAAATGTATATTATTGTTTGAATACCATGTTAATTGGAATGGAAAATTACCTACAAAAACGTATTTCTTTGTCATTGGCTGAGCAGTATTTTCCCCTTCAGTAAAATCATAATCCGAGTATAGATTAGGAACCCTAATTTAATATTCTAGTAAAATCGCTTTACAGAAAACATTTCACAATTTCTTTTACCAGTTTCTAAAATATTCATATCTTTAAGGTTATTTTAGTAGCTTGATCTCTCTCTCTCTCTTTGCTTGTATGTTTTTATATTTCCTGTAATTTGATTTTATTATTAATTCAGTGTAAATTATGATTGCTGATGAATAATAACTAAATATATTCCAACTGTTGTGCATAAATACATAAATTAATTAACATATGGGTCACTGATTTTCCTCAAAATAAATACGTTTAGTTTTAAAGGAAACATCATGTTTGCGAAAGACGCGAAACTTTATCAGAATTCATTAAAAACGCAACGCTAATTTATTTAACCTCATTTTTTTTTTGACATTCTTCAGAGGTTGATACGGACACGTGAGTGTTTCATGAATAGTTGATCATGTAGGTAATAATCTCAAACCCAGAAGTTTACTCGAGGAGTGATAGATTGGTTTGTTTCGAATTTTGCGTAAAGCTATACGAGAGCTATCTGCGCTAGCCGTCCCTAATTTAGCAGTGTAAGACTAGAGAGAAAACAGCTAGTTATCACCATCCACCGCCAACTCTTGGATTACTCATTTACCAACGAATAGTGGGACTGACCGTTACTTTATAACGCCCCCACGGCTTAAAGGGCAAGCATGTTTGGTGCGACGGGGATTCGAACCCATGACCCTCAGATTACGAGTCAACTGTCTTAACCAACCTGGCCATGCTGGGCCGGAATTATAGAAAAGGCATCATGCTTCTCATATTTGATGTACATATAATATTTATTTTAGTAAAATTTGAAATGATATTTAACCAAATTCTGCGTATGTAATTCTGTAGGTTGTTTAATGTCATTTAAAACACAACCAATTATTATTTTCTTTTCTACATTCAGTTTGCTAAAAAATTATACATTCTATATGACCGATCAAAACTGTTTAGTAAGTTAAAAAGGTAAATTGGTGATAGAAGAATGTAAGTTTAGCTTTGAAAACGTAACACAAAATTACCACATGTGGTAGGTTCACAGTTAACTTGTTTCTATACACACACATCAAGCTCAGGAGAGACGACTGACAGTGAGGATTCATTGCGACATGTAGTAGGTTCATTAATAGTGAGTTAACATGCAACAAATGTCCTAAGATGGTCAGTCTATAAGAACTAAATGTCCAAAGATTCTCAGTCCAGAAGTAATAAATATCTCTACGGTAGCAACAAGTGTTTGAAGATAGTCTATTATATTAAGTTTGGCTTATTTTGAATTTCGCGCAATGCTACACGAGGGCTGTCTACGCTAGCCGTCCCTAATTTAGCAGTGTAAGACTAGAAGGGAAGGCAGCTAACCATCACCACCCACACCGCCAACTCTTGGGCTACTCTTTTACCAACGAATAGTGGGGTTAAACATTACATTATAATATCCCACGGCTGAAAGGGTGAGCATGTTTGGTGTGAAGGGGATTTGAACCCAGGACCCTTTGGATAACGAGTCGAGTGCCTTAGCCACCTGGCTATGCCATGCTAGTATTAAGTAATCATGAATATATTTCTAATGCCTGCAGACAGTGTAACCGATATTACTGGATAGTCATTGATAATTAATTTAAGTAATCATAACTTATCTAAATTAATCATCCCACACATCTTAATGGACCACTGATGAATATTTCACAGGGTTACTGTTTCTAAACTTCGTGTTGAAAAAGTAAAAAAAATGTTTTTCTTTTCATATTGGATTATTGGAACTTCTAAAGATTTAAAATAAAATCAAAATAAGTGTAAAACTACCGCTGAGGCTGTGAAATGAAGGCTTATTTATAAAACAAAAATGTAGTATTTGTTCGATAAAGGTTAAGGTATGCAAAAAGGCTTAACTGTGTAAAAAACAAACAAACTACTTGTTCTCGAAAGACTTATCTTTCCAAATAAATATTAATTGTACGATAGTACTGTTTATACGCTACACGCTTAGGTGAGCAAAATTTTGTTCAGTAGTTCTTTGTTTTTTCTGGTGATATTAAGATCATATCAGCTTATAAAACTTAAGTGCGAGCTAAAAACAGTCAAAGTCCCTAGATGTACCTTTTATGATCCATTTTTATCACTGATGTAGAAGTGATGAAATTTTACTATTCTCTAAAAATTGACAAAAGCGTCCAGCGCCATTCATTCAATATTATAACTACTGTTTTATTACTTGTAATATTTGTGAGCATCCAAACTTCATAAAAAATATAAAAAGTTCCAAAACAAAGCTTCTAACTCTAACTGCGATTGAGCATATATATATGTATATATTTAAATAACATTTAATACTATGTTCTTAACCAATCTTTATTAAAACGGCATTTTAATATTTGTATTTAAAATGTTACCATGACATTCTCATGTTTGTAAAATAACCTGAATACAACACACTTCTGTAATCTTTCATTATTAATACAAACACTCAGATGATGTTTGTTTGCTTGTTTTTAATTAAGTACAAAGCTCCATGGTAAACTATCTGTGTTTTGCCCACCACGAGTATCGAAACCCGGTTTCTTGCTTTGTGAGTACGCAGACATGTTACTAGGGGGCATTGAATGCAATAATTATACAGTGTGGTTAAAATAGGTGTTTAATCTCTTCCTATGATCACAGCCGGTCTCTTATGTCGTGTAATGTAATTTTATATACTAAGATAGATTATTTTTTCTGAAGTTCATTAAACATTATAATATGACAGTCAATCCCACTATTCATTCGTAAAAGAGTATCCCAAAAATAACTCGTTGGCCGGCATGGCCAGGTGGGTTAAGGCGTTCGACTCATAATCTGACGGTGGCAGGTTCGAATCCCCGTCGCACTAAACACACTCGCCCTTTCATCTGTGGGGGCATTATAACGTAACGGTCAATCTCAGTATTCGTTAATAAAAGAGTAGCCCAAGAGTTGGCGGTGGGTGGTGATGATTAGTTGCCTTCTCTCTAGTCTTACACTGCTAAATTAGGGACGGCTAGCGCAGATATCCATCGTGTAGTTTTGCGCGAAATTCAAAACAAACAATAACTAGCTGCCCTCCATGTAGTCTTTCACAGCTAAATTAGAGATGGAGGTAGTTCTCGTGCAGCTGTGCACAAAGTTCAAAACAAACAAACGATCAAGGTGAAGTTAATTAATAATTTTTGTAAGGCTATATAATGTGGCTGAACACGCACTATGTGTGTAAACAAAGACAATGAAACCTAACAATTCCTTGGAACGATCCTCATCAGATTTAGATTAGCGCGAGAAAGAATATAGTGCGTAGAGATGCATTACGAACAAGGAAAGTCGTAAAAAAGTAAGTAAAATAAGCCGTTCCTATCATGCGCTCCTTTAAAGATATATCACGAATCTCAGAAAACTGGTGCATCTAAAAAATACATTCACGAATCTTTATTACAACATTGGCAATGTATCTGTCTGGTCACCTTTATCTCGTTTGTTTTGCTTTTTGTTTTCTGTCACCTTCACATCGGGTTTTCATTGGGTTGTGGCGACAGCGGTCTTGAACGATGATGCAGACAGCGTTTTGTTGTCGTCAGAGCTTGAGTCGTATCTCTCGCATCCGGCGGAACCTGCTTTCTCATTCTAAGTAGCTTTGGAGGTTTTCTTGATGAAGGAAAGAAGTTGATATAGACCGTCAAAAAAGAACAGAGAGAAACAAAAAACGTGAATCCCTTTAACTGTTAGGGAAGAGATGTAAAACTCACAACAAACTTTTGTTGTCAAGTGTCATTGATTTCTTTCTCTTTTGTTTTTGTTACCCTAAATGACCTTTTACTTTGGGGTCAGCTATTAAGGAGCTGTTAGTCGAAACCTTTTCTACTAGGATAATGTTTAGGAGACAAGCGACAAGAATCGAAACTTGTTTTGTTTATTTAAATAAGACTTACCACAACGTATGGTCCAACTCGAAATCATTTCATACACACTTCTTTAAACTACAAGGTTCCGATATATTTAGGACCGGCATGGCCTGGTTGTTAAAGCGCTCGATTCGTAATCTGAGGGTCGAGGGTTCGAATCCCTGTCACACTAAACACGCTCGCCCTTTCAGCCGTGGCGGCGTTGTAATGTGATGGTCAATCACACTGTTTGTTGGTAAAGGAGTAGCCCAAGAGTTGGCGGTGGGTGGTGATGACTAGCTGCCTTCCCTCTAGTCTTACACTGCTAACTTAGGGACGGCTAGCGCAGATATCCCTCGTGTAGCTTTGCGTGAAATTTCAAACAAACCACACCAATCATATCTTTCAGAACAATTTTGTAATCAGCGCTTTCGCTACAGTTTTTTTAAAATTTAATATTCGTCATCTACTGCTAATTGATGAATTAAAAACAACAAGATATATATATAAATTTGAGTTGTTCTTTCACAGGATGAAGGTACATAATAGACTAGCTGTGTTCAACACAGCACGGGTTTCAAACCGGATTCTAACGTTGTAAAAGAGGTTACTTTTACATCTCTTTCGTGAATTCAAAAACTGTCCGGTTAAGTAGACACCTTATACCACAGCACATTGTAGAAAAATAGGAAGAAAAGACATTTACATGACAACTGGCGTTATCTTATATTCTTTATAAGACATTTACATGACAACTGGCGTTATCTTATATTCTTTATAAGACATTTACATGACAACTGGCGTTATCTTATATTCTTTATAAGACATTTACATGACAACTGGCGTTATCTTTTATTCTTTACAAGACATTTACATGACAACTGGCGTTATCTTATATTCTTTATAAGTAGTCACAAGTTTATTTGCCACTTTTTAGGTTTAAAGCTTTAGACTAACTAATCAAAGCATCTGCTAGATGTTAGGGTGTTAGAGTGTTTACTAAAATATAAAGTGGAACGTGCAGAACGTGCAAAAATAGAACTGTGTCGTCATCGTAGCATGAATTTGACCGCGAAAACTTTTCTTGGCCTTCTTCCTCATGTAATGGAATACTTTTTTTTTTCTGAAAAAGATAAAACAGGGAAGTTAGGGTAGCAAACAGCGAGAACTCGAGGATTGAATTAGGTCATCATGTCAAGTTATGAGAGGTATTTAAAAGTGAACAGAATGCTTGTTTGTTTGTTTTGGAATTTCGCACAAAGCTACTCGAGGGCTATCTGCGTTAGCCGTCCCTCATTTAGCAGTGTAAGACTAGAGGGAAGGCAGCTAGTCATCACCATCCACCGCCAACTCTTGTGCTATTCTTTGACTAACGAATTGTGGGATTGGCCGTTATATTATAGCCTTTCCACTGCTGAAAAGGCGAGCATATTTGGTATTACGGGGACTCGAACCCGCGACCTCACGGAGAAATGAGAAATTATATCTTGTTAAATTTGCAGTAATGTGGTGCTGAATAATAAATGTTTGTATAAAAGGCCAACGTTGAAGCAAATGCGCAATCTCAGTAAGATTAGCGGGTTGAGTTAAAGTAACACACGCCACACTTACAAACGGTATTGTGGAACTAATAAGCAATGAGAGGCTGGAGCTGCCAGACATAATAAGTTCGTAGATTTCCAAACAAGGGGGCCCAACATGGCGTGCGACTCGTAATCCCACTATTCGTTGGTAAAAGAGTAGCCCAGGAGTTGGCGGTGGGTGGTGATGACTAGCTGCCTTCCCTCTAGTCTTACACTGCTAAATTAGGGACGGCTAGCACAGATAGCCCTCGAGTAGCTTTGTGCGAAATTCAAAAAACAAAGAAACAAACAAATAAATCCAAACAAGGATGGTTTGGTAGGGAATACTATCATCCACATTAGTGGAAGGCGGAAACCATCTTTATAAAACACCATCCAACTTAGAGGGAAAAAAAACGCCATTTTTATGAAGCGCTTATAATGTAAAGCAACTAGCAACCTTAGCACACGACAAGTGGGTCAAAACGAAAATGAAATGAATGAAAGATAGATGAAAGGCTTAGGAATATACTGCAGGGCTCAAAGATGTATTTCCGACCTTCAGAACTCTTCATTCGATACCAATTGGGCCTTAAAAAGATCTGTATTTTATGTATTAAAACAGTGCACGGGTAGTTTCTATCTATGCAAGCCCACTTAAAATATTTAGTTTTACTCAGAAAGGAAATATATAAATAATGTTTATATTATTGTAGTTTTAGGTTATTAAAATATATCTCATCTAGTTTGGTTGTTTGTTCGCTTAAAGTTGCCGTGGTATGTCTACGGACTCGCACCATGAAACCCGGGTTTCGATACCCGTGATGGGCAGAGCAGCACAGGTAGCCCTTTGTGTAACTTTGAGCTTAACTTCAAGCGTTTGTTTATTTTAGAGTTACTATGGATATCAAAATCCGGTTTGTAACGTTGTAAATCTGCAGGCATACCGCTTTGCCACGAGGGCGCTGCCTGTTTAAACTAGTACGCGTGTGTGTGTTTTCTTATAACAAAGCCACATTTGACTATCTGCTGAGATCACAGAGGGGAATCGAACCTCTGATTTCAGCGTTGTTAATTCGTAGACTTACCGCTGTACTAGCGGGGGGAAAACTAGTACACACATAATGTCCGAACGATCGATGTTTTACAAAAAAACAAACACCAATTACTACATAGCATACCAAAAATCAGTTCGTGTTTTTTTCACGGCATAAATCAGTTGGTTCAAATAAAAGAGTAACAATAAAAGTATTGTACTGGTACCTTTAACAGTAGTAAGTGAATATCTGTAAAAATAGAGATTTGTAAAATAATAAAAGTATCAAGTTTACGGATGAAATGACGCGATGATACAGTGTTGGGAAATGGTTAAAACAAAAAATCAGCTCCGATAATGTCTCCAGACTATCGTCAGTCTAGACTCCAGAGTAACATAGTGGTGTATGGATACATTCAATACAAAAACTAAAAATTATAGCGTTGAAAGGAGTCTCAATATAAGTTCGAATATAACCACTGCGATTAACTATATTTTAAACTAGAAGTTTTGAAATGTTGTAGTTATTTAGTATTTTATCTTATTGGAGATAAGACATTAAGGTGTTTGTTTATAGCTAGACCCTCTACGTGTCACGCTATGGCCAGGTTATTAAGACACTACTGGTGCTGCGCTACGTTTTCAAAGCTAAAATTTCATTCTTCTATAACTAATTTACCGCTTTAACTTTCTAAATAATTTTGATCGGTCAGATCAAACGTATATTTTTCGAACAAATTAAATGTAGAAGAGAAAATAACATTTGGTTGTGTTTTAAACGATATAAAACAACTTACAGAATTACATACACAGAATTAGGCCAAATATGGTTTCTTTAAATTTTACTAAAATAAATATTGTATGTACATTAAATATAAAAAGCATTATGCCTTTTCTATCATTCCGGCCCAGCATGGCCAGGTGGGTTAAGGCAGTCGACGCGTAATCTGAGGGTCGCGGGCTCGAGTCCTCGTCACGCTAAACACGCTCCCCCCTTTTGTCCGTGGGGGCGTTATAATATTACGGTCAATCCCACTATTCGTTAGTAAAAGAGTAGTCCAAGAGTTGGCGATGGATGGTGATGGCTAGCTGCCTTCCCTCTGGTCTTTCACTGCTAAATTAGAGATGGCTAGCATGGTCTGGTGATTAAGGCGTACTCATCTAAATCTGAGAGTCGGGGTTTTTGTCCCTTTACTAAACAGGCTCGTTTTTTGTAGCCGTGGAGGCAATTATAATGTTACAGTTAATCCAATGATTTGTTGGTAAAAGAGTAGCCTAAGATGGGTGATTCTGACTCCAGTTTATTCCTGATAAATTAGAAATGGTACTAAAATACCAGTCTCATCATTTGCCACATATCCATGTTCCTGACAGCTTTTATTTTGCCCCTCTGCAAATGTGAGTTGAAGCTTTCGATATCGTTTTATACGTGGTTTCTAGCAGAATCTTCCAAATGTCAATCGTTTTTGATAGTTCATGTGATACCTGTGAATTTAGAGTTTGGATAAATTCCGTTCTGGAACATTTGAACAATTACCAACTAGAATTTTAGGTGTCCTGCTAATTATGGCCCGTTGCCCCCCCCCCCTCAGCGACACAGTGGCAAGTCTATGGACTTATATAACGCTATAAGCCAGGTTTCGATACTCTTGGTGGACACAGCAAAGATATCCTATTGTGTATCTTTGTACTAAACTACAAACCAACAAACAAAAATAGAAACCTTCACCAAACGTACCAGTACTTTCAGCCGTAGGTTCGTTATTATGTGACGGTCAGTCACATTATTCGTTGGTAAAGAATAGTCGAAGAGTTGGCGGTGGGTGGTGCTAATTCGCTTCCCTTTAGTTTTTCATCCCAAAATTATGGCTGGCTGGCGCAGATAGTCCTCGAGCAGTTTTGTACAGATGTAAACAAATGAACAAGAATGTCTGTTGAAAAATGTGCTTCTCATCAGCTTTTTCGCGATTCGAGTCGACTATGTGGAGTTACCGCACATGGGTTCCTTCCGCCATAGCGTCAGTTCTATGTAATTGAAAGCTTTTACAACATAACTGCATGTTTCAAAAGAGCATTTCTATAAAGCGACAACAAACAAATCGGAAGAGTAGCCTTATCAATTATCAGTTGAATTCTTTAGAATAAGAAATCGTCATTAATCTAGTTATGAAAATCTAATACGTCGTTCCAAATGTTAAGAACCGAAACGTTTAGAGAACAAATTACTAAGCTATTTTTCAACTCGTGATGCTCAGAACTTTGAGGTTGGTTGGAAACAGTCGAAACGTGATTGACATGCTTTCCATTTAACCGTCTAGTAATTTTCTAGTCTTCGATTTCTTCTCTGGATATCAGCGAATAAAAACAAACAAACGAAAAGGCAGTCAATATCCGGGGATTGTGGTCACATTTCCTTTAATTTGAGAGCTATGTTAGCTTTTGTGGAAAAGTCTTCAACGGTTACGGTGGTAGTAGATAAGATAACTGGCTTTTGTGATGTCGATTTTGTTTGTTTGTTTGATCTAGTCTATCTTATCCAGTGAACTTTTGGGATGCTCTAGAACTATCTATGCGCGTCTGATTTTACTAATGACGTGAAGAGAGTCGATCCAATATTTCTCGTTAGGGTTATCTGTGAAATCAGACCAGTTTCAAGATCTACTTGTATTTTGTATTCTATAAAGTAGCCTTTAGTGAAATGTTCTTTTCCCACTTATGCAACTTGTTGACGACAAACTCTATCATATCTTGGTCTGACACTTTGTTTTATTTCGGGTGGTAAATAGTTCAGTAACATGTTTTACAAGTGACTTTTTTGTTGTTGTTTTACATTAAGGTTCCGAATCGACTATGTTTGGTACATTTACAAAGTTTCTTCCTCTTGGATTGAAAGTCATGTTTTCGTTATAACATTATGAATATTTAAACACTATATGTGTCAAAAAGACAGATATTGTACAGTTTTACTATTATTATTATTTATGCCTACTGACGTCTGAAACTGCAATGCCCGGATGAATCTAGTTTCAATATTAAAATTATCAACAACACACCGAAGTCAATCAATACGAAGATCGAATTTCTTATTTAGCTTTTCAGGTGATGCTGCGTGTAATAAATTTAATACTGAGTAGGAAGCAGCCCTCTAGTGGCATGCCTGCGAACTTACACCGCTGGAAAGCGGGTTTCGATAACTGTCTTGGGTAGAGCACAGATATCCTATTGTGTAGCTTTGCGCTTCACCTAATTTCGTTTAGGTTTTTTTGGGGGCTCTTTAGTTCACTCATGAATATTTCATTTTTGGAACACTATACACATTAAGAAGGAACTGGTCCTTGTAGCCTGCTATTGTATATATTAAGATATTTTAAAATTCTGATGCATGTGCTTAATTTATTTATTCACTTTAACAATTATAACAAAATAGTCACTACTTAAGATCACGAATAGCGTGTAGTTTTAACAAGTTAGTTCTCTGAAACTTCCAAAGCCATTCGCAAATACTCGAAGAAAAAGGAACGTTCATTGTTCTCAATGTTCTGTTTCACTCTACAAAAATCAAGACTTAACAATATTCTGTGCTTCCGAAGACACTAACACTGATAAACGACGTCTAGCTTTGTATTTAGAATAAATATAAATATATTTTTGAAAGAATAAAGGAAACAAATGGAACATCTAAATACCGTCCTAGAAATAAAAAGGCTGAAACAAATAATACGTTGCATATATGTATATATTATAGACATTTTTAAATTTCATTAAGGGTGAAGCTGAAAATCGGTGTCATAATACCGAGTTCACTCTATGATTCGCCGAACTCACGAATAAACGAAACAAAAGTAAAGGGTTCAGTGAATTAAAAAATGAGATGGGTCTCTACGTCATAAATTATATTTTTATTGTACCTTTAATAAAGTCAAATTTTTAATATAATCATTACATAGTTGGTTTACTCTGTAATATGTTAAATGTGATGTCACGATTTTATTATCACGCCTAAATTAATATAAGTTATTATATGGTGACTTTTATATTATATGTACAAAGCAGTACGTCTTCTAAAATACACACACACACATACATATATGTATATACAGGGTGGCCCGTAAGTCCCTACCCATCCATGATGTTACATTCAATTAATGCGCGTCATGTTATTGGACCATACTTCTTTGACGGGCCAGTAAACCATACCTCATATCTAAACATGTTACAACAATGGTTTATACCGAGACTCTATGAACTTGGAATCAGAGAGGAGGTTTGGTTTCAACAAGATGGAGCTCTGGCTTATTATGCCTTCACTGTGTGAGATTATCTTACTGACACTTTTCCAGACAAATGGACAGGTCGTGGTTCTGTAACATCCCCGGCACCCATGAAATGGTCCGCAAGAAGTCCGGACTTCACAACATGTGATAACTCTCTTTGGAGATACATAAAGGACATTGTGTCTAAACAACGTTATAATACTAATAATGAGTTGAAGGCAGCTGTTACCGCGGCATTTGGAACAATAATCCCTGCTATGTTGAGAAAATGTCTCATAGAACATGGCGTCGCATAATATTATGCAGCGAGAATGAGGGACAGCACACAGAGACACTGGATACATAAGATATGTGGATGGGTAGGGACTTACGGGGCACCTTGTGTATATGCCAATAAGGGCGCTAGACTCGTAATCTGAGAGTAGTGGGCTCAAATCACCCGTCACACCGAACATGCTCGCCTTTCCCGCTGTGGGGGCGTTACAATGTCACAGTCAATCCCACTATTTGTTGGTAAAAGAGTAGCACAAGAGTTGAAGAGAGGGTGTGATGACTAGCTGCCTTCCCGTTATTCTTACACTGTTAAATTAGGGACGGCTAACACATATAGCCCTCGTGTAGCTTTTAAGGAAATTCAAAAACAAAAAACAATGAATATAAGCAGATACAAATGTCCATTGTGTTCCGGCAAAACAGTATTTTTTAAATAGAAGAATTAAAGGAATACGGCTAATTTAGAGTATTTTTAAACCTTTAATGGAAATAACAAATAGTTGAAACATCATATTTGTTGTCAGTCCTGAAAGTAAGCTTATTAAGTTAAAACAAAAACGTGGAAATAGTTATGTTTGTTTTTTTAATTTCGCGCAAAGCAACACCAGGGCTATTTTCACTAGTCGTCCCTAATTTAGAAGTGTAAGACTACAGTGAAGACAGATAGTCATCACCACTGGCCACCAACTCTTGAGATATTCTTTTATCAACAAATAGTGGGACTGACTGTAACATTGTAACGCCCCCACGGCTGAAAGGGCGAGCATCTTAAGTGTAACGGGGATTCGAACCTGCGACGCTGGGATTACGTGTCGAGCGTCCTAACCATCTGGTTATGCTAGGCCTAAATAGTTAAGTTCAGTGCTATCAAAAAGAAAAGAAAATAGATTTTTTTAAAGTGTGTGTTCCGTATTATGTCAGATCAAAACAGAAAATGAAGTGTGCCCGGATGAAGCTGAATGATACTAGTTATGTAACCAATTAAGTTTTGATAACTTAAGCATCTTCGGAACTTGGTTTAGCTCCTCAATGACCAATAATGAGCCACAAAAGTAGAGTGAAACACTATAAAGCATGTCATGTTAAAATACAGGAGTCGATATCGTAGGATAAGAATCAATTTAGATATATTAGAAATGTTGAAGCAATAAAAATGGCTTTAATCACTTTAAGTACTGCGAGTACAGTGTATTAATTCTTTCCGGAAAACGTGATTCATTTTTCATCTACAATATGCTCACTAAATCAAATAACGTAATGGAACATAAGGATCCGGAAATCTACATATTAGTCTGGCAGTCTTTTGTGTTTATCCCACTAGCCTAACAAAATATCTTTTATAATATCAGCTGAGGTATAAAAAGATAAATCTCGTCTTTATCTCCGCAATAGTAACTAAATGTTCTATACAAAGATATTAATATGGGCGAACATTTTTAAGTTTGAATTTAATAACCCCAACAACGTCCGCCATGACCAGGTGACTGGAGCGCTTAACTCGTGATTTGAGTGTCGTCTTAAAATTTTAAAACATTAGATCATTAAGCGTGATCTTTCCAAGAAAAAAGACGTTTTAAAATTTTAAGACGTTAGATTACCAAGCGTAATCTTTACAAAAAAATAGACGTTGTAAAATGTTTAAGACGTTAGATTACCAAGCGTGATCTTTACAAGGAAAAAGACGTTGTAAAAGGTTTAAGACGTTAGATTACTAAGCGTAATTTTTACAAAAAAAAGACGTTGTAAAAGGTTTAAGACGTTAGATTACTAAGCGTGATCTTTACAAGAAAAAAGACGTTGTAAAAGGTTTAAGACGTTAGATTACCAAGCGTAATTTTTACAAGGAAAAAGACGTTGTAAAAGGTTTAAGATGTTAGATTACTAAGCGTAATCTTTACAAAAAAAAGACGTTGTAAAAGTTTGGAATATTGGTATTTTATCAGAAACAAAAAAGGCATTGCAAATAATTCGAGACGTTGGCTTGTAAAATGATCTTTGCGAGAAAAATACAATAAAACTCTTACAAAAATAGTTTGTTAAATATTTTTGAAATGTTTTTCTACGTCCCTAAAGTTTGATGAATAAAAGTTAGAATATGAAATTCAGAATCTTGACAAATAGTGTATCATAATAAACAAGAATCGTAATCTTTTATTAAAGAGATAAATTATCTTCTACCGACAAACTCAAGTGGCAGTGTGTGAGGAGTTCTTACAAATGTAGAACGTTCTCCGACCAGAGAAACAATTCGGATTAAGTTTCAAATTCTTCATGTTTGCCCAAAATACGCTTCAATATAAAAGTAAGGTACAATGCGACAGCTGTCTTGGAAAAGAAGTTTCCTTTTTCACGTATGAGGTCGCCACTATGCAAGTTGATTTGGTTTGGATTGAGTTTCGCGCAAAGCTACACGAGGGATATCTGCGCTAGCCGTCTCAAATTTTTTCAGTGTAAGACCAGAGAGAAAGCAACTAGTCATCATCACACACCGCCATCTCTTGGGATATTCTTTTACCAAATAATAGTGGGATTGACCCTTACATTATAAAGACTCCACGACTGAAAGGGCGAGCGTATTTGGTGCGACGGTAATTTGAACCTGTGACTTTCAGATTACAGTCTAACGCTTTAACCCACCTGGCCGGGAACAAACGAAACGTAGATTCTTCAAGACACAAAAGCTAATAATATTTCAGTGTAAGTTATAGGAAGAACTTGTCAGACCAAATATTTGAATTATTTAATTTATAAAATACGGAACTGGTCTGCAGAAGGACAGTACAAAAGGTTCTAGCAAATTTATATGAAAAAAAGATGATCCCATATATTTTCTCTTCGTGTCTTGTGTTATGGAATATTTCTTCCAACAGGCACCAGAATAATGCCATTTGAAAGAAGAGGCATGTGTTTTTCTTGTAGCAAAGCCACATTAGGCTAACTGCTGCGTCCACCGAGGGAAATCGAACCCGTAATTTTAGCGTTGTAAATCCGTAGACTTGTAGCTGTATTCGCGGGGGAGAAATGAAGTGGAAGTAACAAGAGACATCTGAAACGAAACAGAGGAAATGGTCACTACTAAAACTGGTCACTACTAAAACTTGTCACTACTAAATCGTAGGTATGAATAGTTTATCTACATTTATTATCAACATGGTTTGAAAAATGATCAACGTTCAAAGTAATTTTGCACAACGAGAAGTAACTTCAGTGCATTGCGAATGTTGTGAGGTTCACTACAATTAGAACATTTGAGGTTTTCTAAGTATGTTAGAAGCAATGCGTCATAAGCGTTAGCACATTGAATGGGAAGTGTTACAAGAGGATATTCGGGACGTTGTTCGTATCCAACAGTAGCAGAAGTAGAAAGACTCGTTTTTCCCAAAGCAACAAAAGAGGGCCCGGCATGGCCAAGCGTGTTTAGGCGTTCGAGGGTCGCGGGCTCGAATCCGGTCGCACCAAACATGCTCACCCTTTCATCCGTGGGGGCGTTATAATGTGACAGTCAATCCCACTATTCATTGGTAAAAGGATAGCCCAAGAGTTGGCAGGGGATGGTGATGACTAGCTGCATTTCCTCTAGTCTTACACTGCTAAATTAGTGACGGCTAGCGCAGGTAGCCCAAGAGTAGCTTTGCGCGAAATTCAAAACAAACAAAACACGAAATGTATGTTAGAAGTAATCTAAGTTACTAAATTGTTAAGCCTAACATGTCACTAAAAACCTCCACTACGTCTGCCGTAGCCGAAGCCAAAGTCCCTACTAGCCTACCGAATCTTCTTCTGAGCCAACTTTTACAGTAAGTATTCACAATAGCATCATTTGTCGTGACATCAGTTCGGTACATTTGCTTTGCTGAAAGTGCTAGTTATTCATAAATTTCTCGTGTATAAATGTGTCAAGACTAATTTGTTTAGAAATTAAGAGGTCATTTTCACTGATACATTATCGTATTTTATTTTGAGCATTTAGTAAGATCTTCTAGTGTTCGCGTTAAAATTTTACAAGCTAAAAAAACAGTTTGGTTAATTAGCCAATCAAACAAACAGTTTGGTTAGTTTACCAATCAAACAAGCAGTTTGGTTAGTTAACCAATCAGATTTCGTTCTTCATATTGTTTTCCAAACGAATCGACTCGTACAAAACATAGTACCAGTGAACGGGCATTTAGACTTGTATTATAGTTATGTTATTAATAGCTATCTTGTACAACTCAAAGAAGTACAGTAAGTCTGTTATAATGTTAAAATGCATAAAGCTCAGGGGGTTTGATACAAGGTCCTTTCCTAATTATTAACAACTTAAAATATTTCTGACATGGATAAAGATCTTTATATCAAGCCGCGCAAGTTGTTCGCTCTTCACCATTTTGCTGTAGGTAATTTATGTTGTTAAGCACAAAGAAATATAATTAGCTGTCTATAATGAATCACTGGTGGGCTAATGCAGAAAGAGGTGACGAAATAAAGAATAAATTATGCATTTAATTCACTCATTAATTCATTTCTTTTCTTCACTAAAGTTACTCTTATTAGTGAGGAAAGAAAACTTCGAAACTGTTTGTTTTGGTTTTTATTTGTTTTTTGAATTTTGCGCAAAGCTACTCGAGGGTTATCTGCGCTAGCCGTCCCTAATTTAGCAGTTTAAGACAGCTAGTCCTCACCACCCACCGCCAACTCTTGGGCTACTCTTTCACAAACGAATAGTGGGATTGACCGTCACATTATAACTCTTCCACGGCTGAAAGAGCGAGCATGTTTGGTATAACGGGGATTCGAACCCGCGACCCTCAGATTACGAGTCGAGTACCTTAACCATCTGGCCAAGCCGGGTCAACTTTGAAACTAATATCAATATACCATCTAGATTGTCGAACAGTTGTATGTAATTAATTGTGATGTGATAATCGCATATTATTCACTTAGAATATATACTTAAAGCATCAGAAGTTATTAGCGTGGAGAAAGGAGCTTTATATAAAAATGTATTTTTAATGTATAAACAAGTAAATGTATTTATAAACATTTTTAAACATATTTATTTATTAATAAATAAAAAATGCCATGCTTTAGTCTATTTAACTGGCAATTTATTGTAGGCCATGAAAAGGAAGTTGTTGTTTTTTTACAAGGCAGTATTTAAAATTAACACTATGACCTTTTTCCTGGTATTAAATATGCTCTCTCTCATATATATATATATATATATATATAGAAAGAGATAAATATATGTACATGTTTGCACACGAACGTTTGTCTTTTTAAAAATTCACTGGCAGCCTGAGGACACTTTGCAGTACGCGAGGCCGATCAATTTTTACAAAATATGTTTGGTTTTCGAATATGCTATTCGTTCTCTTGCTATAACCTTAGCAAAAGAACTATAAACTCACTTAGGAGTGAGTCTTGCAGCCTATACAGCGCTAAGATGAAGTTTATGATTAAAACAAAATTTAATACCTGATAAAAAACTAAGATTTTTAATAATTCATAAAGTCTAAACATAGAGGGCTAAATATATATTTTTTTTGCTTGGCGAGCGAAAGTGATGCGTGCAATAGTAAGCTGAAACACAAAAACGTTTGTAAATAAACATCATTTGTGAAAATCCGGCATACTGTAATTTAAAATTAAAACAAGAACAAGTCGATAAATATTTATATAAAGATAATTATAAATTTTGTCATGCATTTTTTTAGATTTATCGACATTGTAAAGTTTAAATAACAAAATTCTCTGTGCATTGTATAGCAGGTAAGCCTTTTAATATCTTTTGTAAAAAATGTTTGATACCCTTAGACCACTGGTAAGCCTAATCAATCAATCCATAAGGTAATTCAGTAATGTTTAATATATCTGTGAATCATGTGCATCTAGAACAAGGATAATATTTTATCTGAAGGAAACATATGCCTACATTAGAAATGATGGAGAAATTATACTGTCAAACTTCTAATTTATTAATATATTCTTTGCTATAACAACGCACGTTCATGGTTTTCATGTGACAACGTGTATACTAACTACTAAGTGAAATACGATACTTCGAACCGGTATATTTTGTGGTTTTGAATTGAGCACAAAGCTACACAAGGGGCTATCTGTGCTCTGCCAACCACGGGTGTCGAAACCCGGTTTTTAGCGTTGTAAAAACCACAGACATACCGATGAGCCACTGAGGGGCGTATATTTTTGACACGAATAATACAAGTTAAATTTATTTTAATAACTATCAATGTATAGAAAGTTTTATGGGAAATACAAATTGTAACAATTGTGTTAAGTTCACGAGTTTGTAGGTCTCGTATCTTTCGAGTAATTCGACGAAATTGTGCATATTTTCATGTTTTATATAATTCAAAGAAATGAAACACAATAAATTGGATGTTACAAGTTTTTCTTTGTTATAATTATATTTGTTTTTAGTGTTGAAGAATTAACCATGGGACTAAGATATATTTTACGTAATTAAATGGTAAGATAACCATAAAATCGACACACACACACACAAAAAAGAATTAAATAGTTACATTGGCCTCATAACATTGTAATTTGGAGTAGTTGCGTTAAATTAATAGAAGTACCACTTAGTAATTGATTACTTTGCATATGATAACGTACGAGTGTTTATACAAACTTTAGTTCACAGTCACGAATTGCCAAAAAATATTCATTTTTTATTTTGACATCGAAATATCAGTTACTTTCTCACTTTCAGGGAAAGAAAATTTTCATAATATAACAATGCACTAAAAACAACTACTTCAATGAATTTAAAACTGTAATATAGAGTATGTTAAAATATGAAACATTCAGAATATTTCTGTAATTAATCTTGTACATTACATTTTTTAACATGGACTCTTATTATTCCAACTAAAAGCAGCCGTAGTGGAAGCTTCATATGATATTGCATTCGACATTGCGAGACAAAAAAAGCCTCACACGATTGGAGAAACACTTCTTAAACCCTGCATGATGAAAGCAGTAAATCTTATTCTTGGAGAAGCCAGTGCAAAGAAGATGCAGCAAGTATCCCTGTCAAATAATACTATACAGAGGCGCATTTCTAAAATGTCTATGGATGTGAAGGAACAGGTTTTGACTGAAATCAAGGGTTCCCCTTTGTTCTCCTTTCAGCTCGACGAGTCAACAGATGTAAGTTCATGTTCTCAGTTGCTTGTCTTCGTGAGATACATTAATTCAGGTGACATCAAAGGCGAATTCTTATTCTGCAGTGCACTTGAAACCACAACAAAAGCTGATGATGTCATGGAAAAAGTTTCAACTTTTTTTCAAGACGAAGATCTTCAATGGGAAAACGTGTGTGGGGTTTGTACGGATGGGGCACCGGCTATGCTGGGATCGAAATCAGGATTCCAGTCGAGAGAAGAAGCTAGCACCTCAAGCAAAGGGCATCCACTGCATGATTCATCGATATGCTCTCGCCAGTAAGACTCTCCCTGCCTCTCTGCAAGAAGTGCTTGAATCTGTAATCAGAATTGTAAATTATGTGAAGTCTCAAGCACTCAACACTCGCCTATTCAAAGAACTATGCAAAGACATGAATGCTGACCACGAAGTCCTTCTCTTCTACACAGCAGTACGTTGGTTGTCGAAAGGAAACGTTATTAATCGTGTCTTTGAAATGAAAGATGAAATAAAGCTATTCCTGGAGACTCAAGAAAGGAAAGATCTTCTAGCTCACTTCGAAGATGAAGCATGGAATAAAAGGGTTGCGTACCTAGCCGACATTTTTGACCAGCTGAACAAGCTCAATTTGAAGCTTCAAGGAAGGGAAACACATGTTCTCCTTTTCAAGATAGTCTTCGGGCCTTTGTTTCCAAACTGCAGAACTGGCGTCGGAAAACCAATCTTGGAAACATCGCTATGTTTGAAAAACTTTGTGGAGTGACGGATGAGTCTCAGATCCAACTGGATCAGTTCCTCAAGGATGAGATTACCGAACATCTTCAGTCTCTAGAAAAGGAAGTCGAGCGTTACTTCCCTGAGCTATCACAGGAACAGGAGGCAGGCCCTGGTAAGGAACCCATTTTGTACTAAACTTGATGTATCCAGTATCCCAGATGATATCCAAGATGAATTTCTGGATCTAAGGAACGACTCTTCAGCTCGTGATCTCTTCAAGGTGAAATCCGTGACTCAGTTCTGGTGCGCTATGTATTAGTCATACTCCAAAGTCAGCATGATAGCTTTACGTGTCCTTGTTCCATTTGATTCTACCTACTTGTGTGAGGCAGGATTTTCCACTCTTGTCAATATAAAAACAAAGAATAGGAACAGAGTGGATGTTGGAGATGACATGAGACTGGCTCTAACAAACGCTCGGCCACGAAGTTCAAAGCTTGCTGCTGAAATGCAACATCAGGCATCTCACTAGCTGGGTTGGAGAGCTGTTCAAACCTATGTTAATATTATTTTAAGAAATATATGTTCTTTTTGTGAATTCAGGTTGGACCAATGTGATTTAATTTGCTAATAAATAATTACAGAATTTTTAAATATATTTTTAGATTTTCTTTCCCTCTCCTTCACAGAAAATAAAAGAAAAATTAAGCTGCTGACAGTAAGCCCTAAGTAGGGGGTCACGTGGGTTTCAAACTTTTAGGTAAGGGGTCGCGAGTGCCAAAAGGTTGGGAACCCCTGCATTAGAGAATAGGTTAAGTCCGGTCATTTGAGGTTAAAAATAATTTTAATAAATATTAAAACAAAACCACATATTTTACGACCCGATGCAAAAAATCAATCATAAATAAAAAATAATTTTTGTTGATGGCAATGTATTCTAAATTTGTAACATTCTACAGTGAAAACGTCGCTAAAAACCATGATTCAACAAATACACAGTTTATTCAAAATAACAACCCTTAGAAATAAATTTAACACAGATAATAAACAAATGACTAGCCAGGACTTCACACCAATATTATTAAATAATTCATCATAAGTGTTAAGAAATTAATATTAATGGAACCAGGAAAAAAGAACCAGAAAGTAAGAACCTAACTTAAAAACACAGTAATTAATTACAATATTCAAATAATATCTTTCATTATCACTATCGATGAACAAACATTTTTTTTCCCTTTATTTTCTCTCTATCTCTTTGTATGAAACTTGTGGCAGGTTATTTATTCACAGAGTAGGTCACGAGAGTACATCCTCATGTGATCATAAATTTACATACTCAACTTACGTCACCGCTAGGATATCTGGTGTCAACTTCATCATACACAAATATATATATATATTACAAAATACAAATAATTACGTTGAAGGTTAGTTAACGTTTTAATGCAACTAAAAATTCATAAATAAACTAAATCATAGACGGAAATAATAAATAAATCACAAACACAATCATGACCATAAAATAGAATTTGCTATCACATAAACGTTTCGTGCTCTTTTCTAAAGAAAAACTGAAATTCAGTTTCTCTTTCTATACAAACGAACTTTATGTATAAAACTTAATGGGTGATTACTGCACACCCAGAAACGAAGTAAAAACTTACATTGCATATTAGTCAAAGAAAATCGGCCAGGCATGGCCAGCTGGTTAAGGCACTCGACTCGTAATCCGATGGGTCGCGGGTTCGAACCCGGTCGCACCAAATATGCTCGCCCTTACAGCGGTGGGGTGTTTTAATGTGACGGTCAATCCCACTATTCGTTGGTAAAAGAGTAACCCAAGCGTTGGCGGTGGATGATGATGACTAGCTGCCTTCCCTCTAGTCTTACACTGCAAAATTAAGGACGGCTAGCGCAGATAGCCCTCGAGTAGCTTTGCGCGAAATTCAAAACAAACAAACAAAAATATAGTTAAATAAATTGAAAGCATTATATTAAGCGACGCTTCCTGTGGTTTCTCGAGTTTCACATAGTTAAATATTATATCTCCAGTTATTAACAACTATTCTCGGAAAAGTTCAACCTTACTTGAATAATATAAAAATAATAACATCTTGAAATTGTGGCCTCCCATATGATGATTATATGCCAAAGACTGTACACTTGTCATTCTATTAACAACGAAAATCTTAAATTCACCGTCCATCCGTGAATTAGTTTTGCAACATAATTGATGAACTAAAGCGATCTAGCAATCACACAACATGCAGACGTTTGAAATTATTTGTTTTCTCCATTAAAAAAAAATAAAAATTATAGAACACGCGATACCATGACTCTGACGTCACTACCCACACTAAAGATTCGAAATATTGAACTCATGACACCCAACTAAACTGACAAGGTTGTTTGTACTGTGAACGTTTAGACGTCTTTGTATTAGATCTGCGAGTGGGTTCCTGTTTTTGTCTGAAACACTTTTCTAATCTACGTGTTTTTGTGCTGTATTCGGGCGCTGGTCAAGCCCTCGAAGTCAAGATTCTATTTTCTCACCACTTAACTCGGGCAAGCTGTTGAAGTAAACACACAGTGCGGTACCTATTGTGAGTTCTCTTTGACCTAGAAGTTCCCGAGGGAAATCACGACTGACATGTGATGATTTCGGACGAGAACTATTTATAGCAAAGAAACACTTTTACATTATTCTGCCAATGACTGAAACTCTCACTTTGTTATGTAGCACGTGGGTGATGGTACATTAGGGAATTTTCTTTATATACATGCCAAAGAAATAGCACGCGAGAGTGCGATGGAGAAATCACTTCTAAGAGAGAATGAAACTAAAACTGAAACCTATGGCTCTACTTGAATAAAAGTGAAGCTCGTCTTCAAGAAAAAAAAACGTTATATATATATGTACCCGCACACACTCACGCGTGTAGAATAAACATTATATTCCAAGATATGCGACAAGTTTTATGCCACTGTTCTATGGACAATGCAGATAATTTTAACATACAGATAACGAAAAAAAGTTCAATATTGAAAGGAACACTAAGTATCTCGAGCAACACACCAGGTAGATTCTTATTATATTATTTAGTAATAAGAAAGTAGAATTTGTAGGTTTATAGACGAATACAATACATGTATCGCAGATGCAGACATTTACCAGTAAGCAGTTTATAGACGTAGAGTACAATACTGGATAAGAATGTGGTATGTCAGTTTATTTAAAGAACAGTACATTTACCAGATAAGAAGTGTGGTGATATGTTTGTCTCTTATGTAGAGTACAGTATATACTGGATAAGAAGTGTTTGTTTGTAGACTGTGTGGTATGTTTATCTAAGTTTATTTAAAGAACAGTATTTAAAGAACAGTAGACCTGTGGTATGTTTACTGGATAAGAACTGTATACTGGATAAGAAGTGTTTGTTTGTAGACTGTGTGGTATGTTTATCTAAGTTTATTTAAAGAACAGTACAGTATACTGGATAAGAAGTGTTTGTTTGTAGACTGTGTGTATGTTTATCTAAGTTTATTTAAAGAACAGTACTGTATACTGGATAAGAAGTGTTTGTTTGTAGACTGTGTGGTATGTTTATCTAAGTTTTATTTAAAGAACAGTACTGTATACTGGATAAGAAGTGTTTGTTTGTAGACTGTGTGGTATGCTTATTTAAGCTTTATTTAAAGAACAGTACTGTATACTAGATAAGAAGTGTTTGTTTGTAGACTGTATGTCTAAGGTAGAACAGTACTGTATTTATTGTAAGTTTATGTTTAAAGAACAGTAATGGTACTGCAATACTGTGATAAGAAGTGTTTGTTTGTAGACTGTGTGGTATGTTTATCTAAGTTTATTTAAAGAACAGTTACTGTAAGTACTGGATAAGAAGTGTTTGTTTGTAGACTGTGTGGTATGTTTATTTAAGTTTATTTAAAGAACAGTACTGTATACTAGATAAGAAGTGTTTGTTTGTAGACTGTGTGGTATGTTTATCTAAGTTTATTTAAAGAACAGTACTGTATACTGGATAAGAAGTGTTTGTTTGTAGACTGTGTGGTATGTTTATTTAAGTTTATTTAAAGAACAGTACTGTATACTAGATAAGAAGTGTTTGTTTGTAGACTGTGTGGTATGGTTTATTTAAGTTTATTTAAAGAACAGTACTGTATACTGGATAAGAAGTGTTTGTTTGTAGACTGTGTGGTATGTTTATTTAAGTTTATTTAAAGAACAG
>NC_134836.1:122956749-123018548 GCF_004210375.1 Tachypleus tridentatus | reverse complement strand
ATTGTTTATTTTGTTTGTTTTGGAATTTTGCACAAAGCTACTCGAGGGCTATCTGTGCTAGCCGTCCCTAATTTAGCAGTGTAAGACTAGAGGGAAGGCAGCTAGTCATCACCACCCACCGCCAACTCTTTGGCTACTCTTTACCAACGTAAAGTGGGCGACACTGTCATGACAAAATTAAATATTATAATTGGATTTTATCTTTATGTATTTGTTTTATTTTAAACGGCACAACAAATTGACAAATAAACGCAATTCTATTGTTTTACAAAAACGTTTCTGCTTGTGGCTTTGTTTTCTGTTAAGCAAAAAGCTACACAATAAGTAACTTGTGCTCTCCCACTACGTGTATTGAAACCTGATTTTCAGCGTTAGGAACCGACATACTTACTGCTGTGTCACTGGTAAGCTAGTTATTACTCACCTATTATAATACATATATACGTAAAACAATAATAGTAAGTTGATTGTTTATATGTGTTTATTCTGCTGTGAAGACTGGAGTTTAGGTTTCAACTTTCGTATATAAACACTGAGCAGCCTTTATGTAAATTCCCCATTACACAAAGCTTAGGCCCAGCATGGCTAGACAGTTAGGGCGCTAGACTCGTAATCTGAGGGTCGCGGGTTTGAAACCCCTTCGCACCACACATGCACTACCTTTCAGCCGTGGATGCGCTATAACGTGACGGTAAATCCCACTATTTGTTGGTAAAATGAGTAGCCCAAGAGTTGGCAATGTGTAGTGATGACTAGCTACCTTCCCTCTAGTCTCACACTGCTAAATTAGGGACGGCTATCGCAACGAGCACTCGTATAGCTTCCCGCAATGTTCAAAAACAAAGGTGAAACGTAATTATTCGAAATTGTCTGAGTACTTTTCACAATAGTTCTCAGCTTAGAGAACAGTTTGAAAATGAAACAGCACATGACGGTTTCGTTCAAATAAAAATAATCATTTCTAAAATAAATACGCCGAGTTATGTTTACAGCTAACATAGCTAATAGGTATTTAATAACAGCTAACTGGTATTTAAATAACTGTTTGATTTTGAAGCTTTAGAATAATTTTGTTTTACTTAGAACTTGATATCATTTCAGTTATAATTGTTAATAAAAACAGTTGGAACGATTCTGAGAAAGTTAAATAGAAAACTTTAAACCCCAAAATTAAAACTTGGTGGGTCAGTAGTAAGTTTACGAGCTCACTATGCTAAAATCGAATGTTCGATTTCTGTCTCGGATATGCTTCAGATGACCTTTTGTGTGTTTTTTTTTTGTACTAATCAAACAATAACGTTTGATCGTAACTGTATTAATTAATATGAAGGAATTTTAAAGTAATGTACATATAAAAGTAAAAAGTTTAATTGAGTAATTTGCAGTGGAGATAATTTTAAAATTATATAACATAGAATTGACGTAAACCTTAAATCCTGTTGGACACCAGTCCACAAACTGTATAGATCGCTTGGTTTTGATGTTTGCTATGGCAGCATTGACGTCTTTGGGTACCACATCACCTCTATATAGTAGACACACTGCCATGTACTTTCCATGACGTGGATCGCATTTTACCATCTGATTGGACGGTTCAAAACAAGCATTAGTAATTTCTCCCACAGTGAGTTGTTCGTGGTACGCCTTCTCAGCAGAGATTACTGGAGCATATGTTGCTAAAGGAAAGTGGATTCTGTAAAGACAAATTTTAAATGAGATTCAACGAAGTAAGACTCTTGTGGTACCGCCATCTAGCGGTGTATGATCCAGTAACAAAGTTAATTTAATAATATAAATAATGCTTGGACTTTGTTCTGAAAAGTTTTTTTCGATTAAGAGTATAAAGTTTTTCGAAATGAAATTCACTAAGATATATTTCATAGAATAAAAAATAATAAACTATTGAAAATAATATTTATTGTAAGTTCTCTCTATGTCGTTTCCGATAACCATTGAAGTAAGAAGAGTAAACGCCATATCGAGATAACCTTTAAAAATATTTAGTATCAAAGTTTTAAAGCAACAGAGAATTTGCCTGTGTTAGTTTGAATTTATACTTACCCGTTTATACACTTACACAATTAAAGGCTCTTTAAATTTCTAAAATCATATCTAACTTTCATGACTTCTTTGTGTGTTCATACTTCCATTCCAACGTAAATCATTATTTATCTTTTAGGGCTGATGGCGTCTGATATTACAGAAAACAGTTGGTGTGGTTTAGGGACTATTAACTTGTCTGCTCTAGGCTGGAATGCAGTGCTAATCTCTCTACTTTAGGCTTGAATTCAGTGCTAACGTCTTTACTCTAGGCTTAATTCTATTACTCAATAACTTAGCTTCTCTACTTTGGGCATAATTCTGGTACTAAATACTTTAGTTTCTCTACTCTATGCTTAATTCCAGTGCTAAATACTCTAGCTTCTACACTTTAGGTTTAATTATAGTGCTAAATACTCTAGGCTAAATTCTAGTACTAAATACTCTAGCTTCTCTACTCCAGGCTTAATTCTAGTACTCAATAACTTAGCTTCTCTACTTTGGGCTTAATTCTGGTACTAAATACTCTAGTTTCTCTACCCTAGGTTTAATTCTAGTGTTAAATACTCTAGCTTCTCTACTCTAGGCTTAATTATAGTCCTCAATAACTTAGCTTCTCTACTCTAGGCTTAATTCTAGTACTTAATAACTTAGCTTCTCTACTTTGGGCTTAATTCTGGTACTAAATACTCTAGTTTCTCTACCCTAGGTTTAATTCTAGTGTTAAATACTCTAGCTTCTCTACTCTAGGCTTAATTATAGTACTCAATAACTTAGCTTCTCTACTCTAGGCTTAATTCTAGTACTCAATAACTTAGCTTTTCTACTCTAGGCTAAATTCTAGTACGAGATACACTAGTTTCTCTACTCCAGGCTAATTTCTAGTACGAGATACTCTAGCTTCTCTACTCTAGGCTAAATTCTCGTACGAGATACACTAGTTTCTCTACTCCAGGCTAAATTCTAGTACGAGATACTCTAGCTTCTCTACTCCAGGCTAAATTCTAGTACGAGATACACTAGCTTCTCTACTTCAGGCTAAATTCTAGTACAAGATACACTAGCTTCTCTATTCTAGGCTAAATTCTAGTACAAGATACACTAGCTTCTCTACTCCAGGCTAAATTCTAGTACGAGATACTCTACCTTCTCTACTCCAGGCTAAATTCTAGTACGAGATACTCTAGCTTCTCTACTCCAGGCTAAATTCTAGTACAAGATACACTAGCTTCTCTACTCCAGGCTAAATTCTAGTACAAGATACTTTAGCTTCTCTACTCTAGGCTAAATTCTAGTACGAGATACTCTAGCTTCTCTACTCCAGGCTAACTTCTAGTACGAGATACTCTAGTTTCTCTACTCCATGCTAAATTCTAGTACAAGATACACTAGCTTCTCTATTCTAGGCTAAATTCTAGTACAAGATACACTAGCTTCTCTACTCTAGGCTAAATTCTAGTACGAGATACACTAGTTTCTCTACTCCAGGCTAAATTCTAGTACGAGATACTCTAGCTTCTCTACTCCAGGCTAAATTCTAGTACGAGATACACTAGCTTCTCTACTTCAGGCTAAATTCTAGTACAAGATACACTAGCTTCTCTATTCTAGGCTAAATTCTAGTACAAGATACACTAGCTTCTCTACTCCAGGCTAAATTCTAGTACGAGATACACTAGCTTCTCTACTTCAGGCTAAATTCTAGTACAAAATACACTAGCTTCTCTACTCCAGGCTAAATTCTAGTACGAGATACACTAGCTTCTCTACTTCAGGCTAAATTCTAGTACAAGATACACTAGCTTCTCTATTCTAGGCTAAATTCTAGTACAAGAACACTAGCTTCTCTACTCCAGGCTAAATTCTAGTACGAGATACTCTAGCTTCTCTACTCCAGGCTAAATTCTAGTACGAGATACACTAGCTTCTCTATTCTAGGCTAAATTCTAGTACAAAATACACTAGCTTCTCTACTCTAGGCTAAATTCTAGTACAAGATACACTAGCTTCTCTACTTCAGGCTAAATTCTAGTACAAGATACTTTAGCTTCTCTACTCTAGGCTAAATTCTAGTACGAGATACTCTAGCTTCTCTACTCTAGGCTAAATTCTAGTACGAGATACACTAGTTTCTCTACTCCAGGCTAAATTCTAGTACGAGATACACTAGCTTCACTATTCTAGGCTAAATTCTAGTACGAGATACACTAACTTCTCTACTCCAGGCTAAATTCTAGTACAAGATACACTAGCTTCTCTACTCCAGGCTAAATTCTAGTACAAGATACACTAGCTTCTCTACTCCAGGCTAAATTCTAGTACAAAATACACTAGCTTCTCTACTCCAGGCTAAATTCTAGTACGAGATACACTAGCTTCTCTACTTCAGGCTAAATTCTAGTACAAGATACACTAGCTTCTCTATTCTAGGCTAAATTCTAGTACAAGAACACTAGCTTCTCTACCCAGGCTAAATTCTAGTAACGAGATACTCTAGCTTCTCTACTCCAGGCTAAATTCTAGTACGAGATACACTAGCTTCTCTATTCTAGGCTAAATTCTAGTACAAAATACACTAGCTTCTCTACTCTAGGCTAAATTCTAGTACAAGATACACTAGCTTCTCTACTTCAGGCTAAATTCTAGTACAAGATACTTTAGCTTCTCTACTCTAGGCTAAATTCTAGTACGAGATACTCTAGCTTCTCTACTCTAGGCTAAATTCTAGTACTACGAGATACACTAGTTTCTCTACTCCAGGCTAAATTCTAGTACGAGATACACTAGCTTCTCTATTCTAGGCTAAATTCTAGTACGAGATACACTAACTTCTCTACTCCAGGCTAAATTCTAGTACAAGATACACTAGCTTCTCTACTCCAGGCTAAATTCTAGTACAAGATACACTAGCTTCTCTACTCCAGGCTAAATTCTAGTACGAGATACTCTAGCTTCTCTACTCCAGGCTAAATTCTAGTACAAGATACACTAGCTTCTCTACTCCAGGCTAAATTCTAGTACAAGATACTTTAGCTTCTCTACTCTAGGCTAAATTCTAGTACGAGATACTCTAGCTTCTCTACTCCAGGCTAAATTCTAGTACGAGATACTCTAGTTTCTCTACTCCATGCTAAATTCTAGTACAAGATACACTAGCTTCTCTAATTCAGGCTAAATTCTAGTACAAGATACACTAGCTTCTCTATTCTAGGCTAAATTCTAGTACAAGATACACTAGCTTCTCTACTCCAGGCTAAATTCTAGTACGAGATACACTAGCTTCTCTACTCTCAGGCTAAATTCTAGTACAAGATACACTAGCTTCTCTACTCCAGGCTAAATTCTAGTACGAGATACACTAGCTTCTCTACTTCAGGCTAAATTCTAGTACAAGATACACTAGCTTCTCTATTCTAGGCTAAATTCTAGTACAAGAACACTAGCTTCTCTACTCCAGGCTAAATTCTAGTACGAGATACTCTAGCTTCTCTACCCAGGCTAAATTCTAGTACGAGATACTCTAGCTTCTCTACTCCAGGCTAAATTCTAGTACGAGATACACTAGCTTCTCTATTCTAGGCTAAATTCTAGTACAAGATACTTTAGCTTCTCTACTCTAGGCTAAATTCTAGTAATGAGATACTCTAGCTTCTCTACTCTAGGCTAAATTCTAGCAATGAGATACACTAGTTTCTCTACTCCAGGCTAAATTCTAGTAATGAGATACACTAGCTTCTCTATTCTAGGCTAAATTCTAGTACGAGATACACCTAACTTCTCTACCCAGGCTAAATTCTAGTACAAGATACACTAGCTTCTCTACTCCAGGCTAAATTCTAGTACAAGATACACTAGCTTCTCTATTCTAGGCTAAATTCTAGTACAAGATACACTAGCTTCTCTATTCTAGGCTAAATTCTAGTAATGAGATACACTAGCTTCTCTATTCTAGGCTAAATTCTAGTAATGAGATACACTAGCTTCTCTATTCTAGGCTAAATTCTAGTAATGAGATACACTAACTTCTCTACCCAGGCTAAATTCTAGTACAAGATACACTAGCTTCTCTACTCCAGGCTAAATTCTAGTACAAGATACACCAGCTTCTCTACCCAGGCTAAATTCTAGTAATGAGATACTCTAGCTTCTCTACCCAGGCTAAATTCTAGTACAAGATACACTAGCTTCTCTACTCCAGGCTAAATTCTAGTACAAGATACTTTAGCTTCTCTACTCTAGGCTAAATTCTAGTAATGAGATACTCTAGCTTCTCTACCCAGGCTAAATTCTAGTATGAGATACTCTAGTTTCTCTACTCCATGCTAAATTCTAGTACAAGATACACTAGCTTCTCTATTCTAGGCTAAATTCTAGTACAAGATACACTAGCTTCTCACTCTAGACTAAATTCTAGTACGAGATACACTAGTTTCTCTACTCCAGGCTAAATTCTAGTACGAGATACTCTAGCTTCTCTACTCCAGGCTAAATTCTAGTACGAGATACACTAGCTTCTCTACTCCAGGCTAAATTCTAGTACAAGATACACTAGCTTCTCTATTCTAGGCTAAATTCTAGTACAAGATACACTAGCTTCTCTACTCCAGGCTAAATTCTAGTACGAGATACACTAGCTTCTCTACTTCAGGCTAAATTCTAATACAAGATACACTAGCTTCTCTACTCCAGGCTAAATTCTAGTACGAGATACACTAGCTTCTCTACTTCAGGCTAAATTCTAGTACAAGATACACTAGCTTCTCTATTCTAGGCTAAATTCTAGTACAAGAACACTAGCTTCTCTACTCCAGGCTAAATTCTAGTACGAGATACTCTAGCTTCTCTACTCCAGGCTAAATTCTAGTACGAGATACTCTAGCTTCTATACTCCAGGCTAAATTCTAGTACGAGATACACTAGCTTCTCTATTCTAGGCTAAATTCTAGTACAAGATACTTTAGCTTCTCTACTCTAGGCTAAATTCTAGTACGAGATACTCTAGCTTCTCTACTCTAGGCTAAATTCTAGTACGAGATACACTAGTTTTCTCTACTCCAGGCTAAATTCTAGTAATGAGATACACTAGCTTCTCTATTCTAGGCTAAATTCTAGTAATGAGATACACTAACTTCTCTACCCAGGCTAAATTCTAGTACAAGATACACTAGCTTCTCTACTCCAGGCTAAATTCTAGTACAAGATACACTAGCTTCTCTATTCTAGGCTAAATTCTAGTACAAGATACACTAGCTTCTCTATTCTAGGCTAAATTCTAGTACGAGATACACTAGCTTCTCTACTCCAGGCTAAATTCTAGTACAAGATACACTAGCTTCTCTATTCTAGGCTAAATTCTAGTACGAGATACACTAGCTTCTCTACTCCAGGCTAAATTCTAGTACAAGATACTTTAGCTTCTCTACTCTAGGCTTAATTCCAGTGCTACTTACTGTAAAGTGATCTCTAGGCTTGAACAGAATACTAACCACTTTAAGCTGATCATAATCCACATTATTTTCTACATTGGGCAACGAGAGAGATTGAAACTAAATTATCATAAAAATAGATACATCCAAGTCATACCTTGGGTATGGTACGAGGTTAGTCTGGAATTCTGTTAGGTCAACGTTTAAAGCACCATCGAAACGCAGCGAAGCGGTGATTGAGGAGACGATTTGCCCTATTAGACGGTTCAGGTTCGTGTAAGTTGGTCGTTCAATATCCAAGTTGCGACGGCAGATGTCATAGATTGCTTCGTTGTCCACCATGAAAGCACAGTCTGAATGTTCAAGTGTCGTATGGGTGGTGAGAACGGAATTATAGGGTTCCACAACAGCTGTCGATACCTAGAAAACAGTTTTGTAATATTAAATCCAGTACGAACGTTATGAGTTGAATACTTTGAAACCTTAAATCATACAAAATTTAATTCATAGTTGCAAATTGTCATAGTATACAAACATTATTTACAATTTCAAAAATGTGGTTACTTTCGTTTAAGAATATATAGACAGTTTATACCGCTTGGGTTCTAATTTTTACTTGCAGAATGCCCTTCAGTTCTCTACACTTCAGGCCCACGACAGAATGAGTAGATAGAAAGGTGATGTCTATTTTATGTATTATTGTGTAGTCTTTATAAAGAATGAGTAACCAAAGAGGTGATGTCTATTTTATGTATTATTGTGTAGTCTTTATAAAGAATGAGTAAACAAAAAGGTGATGTCTATTTTATGTATTATTATGTAGTCTTTATAAAGAATGAGTAAACAAAAAGGTGATGTCTATTTTATGTATTATTGTGTAGTCTTTATAAAGAATGAGTAAACAAAAAGGTGATGTCTATTTTATGTATTATTGTGTAGTCTTTATAAAGAATGAGTAAACAAAAAGGTGATGTCTATTTTATGTATTATTGTGTAGTCTTTATAAAGAATGAGTAAACAAATGGTGATGTCTATTTTATGTATTATTGTGCAGCCTTTATAAAGAATGAGTAAACAAAAAGGTGATGTCTATTTTATGTATTATTGTGCAGCCTTTATAAAGAATGAGTAAACAAAAAGGTGATGTCTATTTTATGTATTATTGTGCAGCCTTTATAAAGAATGAGTAAACAAAAAGGTGATGTCTATTTTATGTATTATTGTGTAGTCTTTATAAAGAATGAGTAAACAAATGGTGATGTCTATTTTATGTATTATTGTGCAGCCTTTATAAAGAATGAGTAAACAAAAAGGTGATGTCTATTTTATGTATTATTGTGTAGTCTTTATAAAGAATGAGTAAACAAAAAGGTGATGTCTATTTTATGTATTATTGTGTAGTCTTTATAAAGAATGAGTAAACAAAAAGGTGATGTCTATTTTATGTATTATTGTGCAGCCTTTATAAAGAATGAGTAAACAAAAAGGTGATGTCTATTTTATGTATTATTGTGCAGCCTTTATAAAGAATGAGTAAACAAAAAGGTGATGTCTATTTTATGTATTATTGTGTAGTCTTTATAAAGAATGAGTAAACAAATGGTGATGTCTATTTTATGTATTATTGTGCAGCCTTTATAAAGAATGAGTAAACAAAAAGGTGATGTCTATTTTATGTATTATTGTGTACTCTTTATAAAGAATGAGTAAACAAAAAAGTGATGTCTATTTTATGTATTATTGTGTAGTCTTTATAAAGAATTAGTAAACAAAAAGGTGATGTCTATTTTATGTATTATTGTGTAGTCTTTATAAAGAATGAATAAACAAAAAGGTGATGTCTATTTTATGTATTATTGTGTAGTCTTTATAAAGAATGAGTAAACAAAAAGGTGATGTCTATTTTATGTATTATTGTGTAGTCTTTATAAAGAATGAGTAAACAAAAAGGTGATGTCTATTTTATGTATTATTGTGTAGTCTTTATAAAGAATGAGTAAACAAAAAGGTGATGTCTATTTTATGTATTATTGTGTAGTCTTTATAAAGAATGAGTAAACAAAAAGGTGATGTCTATTTTATGTATTATTGTGTAGTCTTTATAAAGAATGAGTAAACAAATGGTGATGTCTATTTTATGTATTATTGTGTAGTCTTTATAAAGAATGAGTAAACAAAAGGTGATGTCTATTTTATGTATTATTGTGTAGTCTTTATAAAGAATGAGTAAACAAAAAGGTGATGTCTATTTTATGTATTATTGTGTAGTCTTTATAAAGAATGAGTAAACAAAAAGGTGATGTCTATTTTATGTATTATTGTGTAGTCTTTATAAAGAATGAGTAAACAAAAAGGTGATGTCTATTTTATGTATTATTGTGTAGTCTTTATAAAGAATGAGTAAAACAAAAAGGTGATGTCTATTTTATGTATTATTGTGTAGTCTTTATAAAGAATGAGTAAACAAAAAAGGTGATGTCTATTTTATGTATTATTGTGTAGTCTTTATAAAGAATGAGTAAACAAAAAAGGTGATGTCTATTTTATGTATTATTGTGTAGTCTTTATAAAGAATGAGTAAACAAAAAAGGTGATGTCTATTTTATGTATTATTGTGTAGTCTTTATAAAGAATGAGTAAACAAAAAAATGATGTCTATTTTATGTATTATTGTGTAGTCTTTATAAAGAATGAGTAAACAAAAAGGTGATGTCTATTTTATGTATTATTGTGTAGTCTTTATAAAGAATGAGTAAACAAAAGGTGATGTCTATTTTATGTATTATTGTGCAGCCTTTATAAAGAATGAGTAAACAAAAAGGTGATGTCTATTTTATGTATTATTGTGTAGTCTTTATAAAGAATGAGTAAACAAAAAGGTGATGTCTATTTTATGTATTATTGTGTAGTCTTTATAAAGAATGAGTAAACAAAAAGGTGATGTCTATTTTATGTATTATTGTGTAGTCTTTATAAAGAATGAGTAAACAAAAAGGTGATGTCTATTTTATGTATTATTGTGTAGTCTTTATAAAGAATGAGTAAACAAAAAGGTGATGTCTATTTTATGTATTATTGTGTAGTCTTTATAAAGAATGAGTAAACAAAAGGTGATGTCTATTTTATGTATTATTGTGCAGTCTTTATAAAGAATGAGTAAACAAAAAGGTGATGTCTATTTTATGTATTATTGTGTAGTCTTTATAAAGAATGAGTAAACAAAAAGGTGATGTCTATTTTATGTATTATTGTGTAGTCTTTATAAAGAATGAGTAAACAAAAAGGTGATGTCTATTTTATGTATTATTGTGTAGTCTTTATAAAGAATGAGTAAAACAAAAGGTGATGTCTATTTTATGTATTATTGTGTAGTCTTTATAAAGAATGAGTAAAAAAAAAGGTGATGTCTATTTTATGTATTATTGTGTAGTCTTTATAAAGAATGAGTAAACAAAAAGGTGATGTCTATTTTATGTATTATTGTGCAGCCTTTATAAAGAATGAGTAAACAAAAAGGTGATGTCTATTTTATGTATTATTGTGTAGTCTTTATAAAGAATGAGTAAACAAAAAGGTGATGTCTATTTTATGTATTATTGTGCAGCCTTTATAAAGAATGAGTAAACAAAAAGGTGATGTCTATTTTATGTATTATTGTGTAGTCTTTATAAAGAATGAGTAAACAAAAAGTGATGTCTATTTTATGTATTATTGTGTAGTCTTTATAAAGAATGAGTAAACAAAAGGTGATGTCTATTTTATGTATTATTGTGTAGTCTTTATAAAGAATGAGTAAACAAAAAAATGATGTCTATTTTATGTATTATTGTGTAGTCTTTATAAAGAATGAGTAAACAAAAAGGTGATGTCTATTTTATGTATTATTGTGTAGTCTTTATAAAGAATGAGTAAACAAAAAGGTGATGTCTATTTTATGTATTATTGTGTAGTCTTTATAAAGAATGAGTAAACAAAAAGGTGATGTCTATTTTATGTATTATTGTGTAGTCTTTATAAAGAATGAGTAAACAAAAAGGTGATGTCTATTTTATGTATTATTGTGTAGTCTTTATAAAGAATGAGTAAACAAATGGTGATGTCTATTTTATGTATTATTGTGTAGTCTTTATAAAGAATGAGTAAACAAATGGTGATGTCTATTTTATGTATTATTGAGTAGTCTTTATAAAGAATGAGTAAACAAAAAGGTGATGTCTATTTTATGTATTATTGTGTATTCTTTATAAAGAATGAGTAAACAAAAAGGTGATGTCTATTTTATGTATTATTGTGTAGTCTTTATAAAGAATGAGTAAACAAAAAGGTGATGTCTATTTTATGTATTATTGTGTAGTCTTTATAAAGAATGAGTAAACAAAAAGGTGATGTCTATTTTATGTATTATTGTGTAGTCTTTATAAAGAATGAGTAAACAAAAGGTGATGTCTATTTTATGTATTTTGTAGTAGTCTTTATAAAGAATGAGTAAACTTTAAAAAAGGTGATGTCTATTTTATGTATTATTGTGTAGTCTTTATAAAGAATGAGTAAACAAAAAGGTGATGTCTATTTTATGTATTATTGTGTAGTCTTTATAAAGAATGAGTAAACAAAAAAATGATGTCTATTTTATGTATTATTGTGTAGTCTTTATAAAGAATGAGTAAACAAAAAGGTGATGTATATTTTATGTATTATTGTGTAGTCTTTATAAACAATGAGTAAACAAAAAAGGTGATGTCTATTTTATGTATTATTGTGTAGTCTTTATAAAGAATGAGTAAACAAAAGGTGATGTCTATTTTATGTATTATTGTGTAGTCTTTATAAAGAATGAGTAAAAAAAAAGGTGATGTCTATTTTATGTATTATTGTGTAGTCTTTATAAAGAATGAGTAAACAAAAAGGTGATGTCTATTTTATGTATTATTGTGTAGTCTTTATAAAGAATGAGTAAACAAAAAGGTGATGTCTATTTTATGTATTATTGTGTAGTCTTTATAAAGAATGAGTAAACAAAAAGGTGATGTCTATTTTATGTATTATTGTGTAGTCTTTATAAAGAATGAGTAAACAAAAGGTGATGTCTATTTTATGTATTATTGTGTAGTCTTTATAAAGAATGAGTAAACAAAAAGGTGATGTCTATTTTATGTATTATTGTCTATTTTATGTATTATTGTGTAGTCTTTATAAAGAATGAGTAAACAAAAAGGTGATGTCTATTTTATGTATTATTGTGTAGTCTTTATAAAGAATGAGTAAACAAAAAGGTGATGTCTATTTTATGTATTATTGTGTAGTCTTTATAAAGAATGAGTAAACAAAAGGTGATGTCTATTTTATGTATTATTGTGTAGTCTTTATAAAGAATGAGTAAACAAATGGTGATGTCTATTTTATGTATTATTGTGTAGTCTTTATAAAGAATGAGTAAACAAAAAGGTGATGTCTATTTTATGTATTATTGTGTAGTCTTTATAAAGAATGAGTAAACAAAAAGGTGATGTCTATTTTATGTATTATTGTGTAGTCTTTATAAAGAATGAGTAAACAAAAAGGTGATGTCTATTTTATGTATTATTGTGTAGTCTTTATAAAGAATGAGTAAACAAAAAGGTGATGTCTATTTTATGTATTATTGTGTAGTCTTTATAAAGAATGAGTAAACAAAAAAGGTGATGTCTATTTTATGTATTATTGTGTAGTCTTTATAAAGAATGAGTAAACAAAAAGGTGATGTCTATTTTATGTATTATTGTGTAGTCTTTATAAAGAATGAGTAAACAAAAAGGTGATGTCTATTTTATGTATTATTGTGTAGTCTTTATAAAGAATGAGTAAACAAATGGTGATGTCTATTTTATGTATTATTGTGTAGTCTTTATAAAGAATGAGTAAACAAAAAGGTGATGTCTATTTTATGTATTATTGTGTAGTCTTTATAAAGAATGAGTAAACAAAAGGTGATGTCTATTTTATGTATTATTGTGTAGTCTTTATAAAGAATGAGTAAACAAAAAAGGTGATGTCTATTTTATGTATTATTGTGTAGTCTTTATAAAGAATGAGTAAACAAAAAAGGTGATGTCTATTTTATGTATTATTGTGTAGTCTTTATAAAGAATGAGTAAAAAAAAAAAAGGTGATGTCTATTTTATGTATTATTGTGTAGTCTTTATAAAGAATGAGTAAACAAAAAGGTGATGTCTATTTTATGTATTATTGTGTAGTCTTTATAAAGAATGAGTAAACAAAAAGGTGATGTCTATTTTATGTATTATTGTGTAGTCTTTATAAAGAATGAGTAAACAAAAGGTGATGTCTATTTTATGTATTATTGTGTAGTCTTTATAAAGAATGAGTAAACAAAAGGTGATGTCTATTTTATGTATTATTGTGTAGTCTTTATAAAGAATGAGTAAACAAAAAGGTGATGTCTATTTTATGTATTATTGTGTAGTCTTTATAAAGAATGAGTAAACAAAAGGTGATGTCTATTTTATGTATTATTGTGTAGTCTTTATAAAGAATGAGTAAACAAAAAGGTGATGTCTATTTTATGTATTATTGTGTAGTCTTTATAAAGAATGAGTAAACAAAAAAGGTGATGTCTATTTTATGTATTATTGTGTAGTCTTTATAAAGAATGAGTAAACAAAAAGGTGATGTCTATTTTATGTATTATTGTGTAGTCTTTATAAAGAATGAGTAAACAAAAAGGTGATGTCTATTTTATGTATTATTGTGTAGTCTTTATAAAGAATGAGTAAACAAAAAAGGTGATGTCTATTTTATGTATTATTGTGTAGTCTTTATAAAGAATGAGTAAACAAAAAGGTGATGTCTATTTTATGTATTATTGTGTAGTCTTTATAAAGAATGAGTAAACAAAAAGGTGATGTCTATTTTATGTATTATTGTGTAGTCTTTATAAAGAATGAGTAAACAAAAAGGTGATGTCTATTTTATGTATTATTGTGTAGTCTTTATAAAGAATGAGTAAACAAAAAGGTGATGTCTATTTTATGTATTATTGTGTAGTCTTTATAAAGAATGAGTAAACAAAAGGTGATGTCTATTTTATGTATTATTGTGTAGTCTTTATAAAGAATGAGTAAACAAATGGTGATGTCTATTTTATGTATTATTGTGTAGTCTTTATAAAGAATGAGTAAACAAAAAGGTGATGTCTATTTTATGTATTATTGTGTAGTCTTTATAAAGAATGAGTAAACAAAAAGGTGATGTCTATTTTATGTATTATTGTGTAGTCTTTATAAAGAATGAGTAAACAAAAAGGTGATGTCTATTTTATGTATTATTGTGTAGTCTTTATAAAGAATGAGTAAACAAAAGGTGATGTCTATTTTATGTATTATTGTGTAGTCTTTATAAAGAATGAGTAAACAAAAAGGTGATGTCTATTTTATGTATTATTGTGTAGTCTTTATAAAGAATGAGTAAACAAAAAGGTGATGTCTATTTTATGTATTATTGTGTAGTCTTTATAAAGAATGAGTAAACAAAAGGTGATGTCTATTTTATGTATTATTGTGTAGTCTTTATAAAGAATGAGTAAACAAAAAAGGTGATGTCTATTTTATGTATTATTGTGTAGTCTTTATAAAGAATGAGTAAACAAAAAAGGTGATGTCTATTTTATGTATTATTGTGTAGTCTTTATAAAGAATGAGTAAACAAAAAAGGTGATGTCTATTTTATGTATTATTGTGTAGTCTTTATAAAGAATGAGTAAACAAAAAGGTGATGTCTATTTTATGTATTATTGTGTAGTCTTTATAAAGAATGAGTAAACAAAAAGGTGATGTCTATTTTATGTATTATTGTGTAGTCTTTATAAAGAATGAGTAAAACAAAAGGTGATGTCTATTTTATGTATTATTGTGTAGTCTTTATAAAGAATGAGTAAACAAAAGGTGATGTCTATTTTATGTATTATTGTGTAGTCTTTATAAAGAATGAGTAAACAAAAGGTGATGTCTATTTTATGTATTATTGTGTAGTCTTTATAAAGAATGAGTAAACAAAAAAGGTGATGTCTATTTTATGTATTATTGTGTAGTCTTTATAAAGAATGAGTAAACAAAAGGTGATGTCTATTTTATGTATTATTGTGTAGTCTTTATAAAGAATGAGTAAACAAAAGGTGATGTCTATTTTATGTATTATTGTGTAGTCTTTATAAAGAATGAGTAAACAAAAAGGTGATGTCTATTTTATGTATTATTGTGTAGTCTTTATAAAGAATGAGTAAACAAAAAGGTGATGTCTATTTTATGTATTATTGTGTAGTCTTTATAAAGAATGAGTAAACAAAAGGTGATGTCTATTTTATGTATTATTGTGTAGTCTTTATAAAGAATGAGTAAACAAAAAAGGTGATGTCTATTTTATGTATTATTGTGTAGTCTTTATAAAGAATGAGTAAACAAAAAGGTGATGTCTATTTTATGTATTATTGTGTAGTCTTTATAAAGAATGAGTAAACAAAAGGTGATGTCTATTTTATGTATTATTGTGTAGTCTTTATAAAGAATGAGTAAACAAAAAGGTGATGTCTATTTTATGTATTATTGTGTAGTCTTTATAAAGAATGAGTAAACAAAAGGTGATGTCTATTTTATGTATTATTGTGTAGTCTTTATAAAGAATGAGTAAACAAAAAGGTGATGTCTATTTTATGTATTATTGTGTAGTCTTTATAAAGAATGAGTAAACAAAAGGTGATGTCTATTTTATGTATTATTGTGTAGTCTTTATAAAGAATGAGTAAACAAAAGGTGATGTCTATTTTATGTATTATTGTGTAGTCTTTATAAAGAATGAGTAAACAAAAGGTGATGTCTATTTTATGTATTATTGTGTAGTCTTTATAAAGAATGAGTAAACAAAAGGTGATGTCTATTTTATGTATTATTGTGTAGTCTTTATAAAGAATGAGTAAACAAAAAGGTGATGTCTATTTTATGTATTATTGTGTAGTCTTTATAAAGAATGAGTAAACAAAAAAGGTGATGTCTATTTTATGTATTATTGTGTAGTCTTTATAAAGAATGAGTAAACAAAAAAGGTGATGTCTATTTTATGTATTATTGTGTAGTCTTTATAAAGAATGAGTAAACAAAAAGGTGATGTCTATTTTATGTATTATTGTGTAGTCTTTATAAAGAATGAGTAAACAAATGGTGATGTCTATTTTATGTATTATTGTGTAGTCTTTATAAAGAATGAGTAAACAAAAAGGTGATGTCTATTTTATGTATTATTGTGTAGTCTTTATAAAGAATGAGTAAACAAAAAGGTGATGTCTATTTTATGTATTATTGTGTAGTCTTTATAAAGAATGAGTAAACAAAAGGTGATGTCTATTTTATGTATTATTGTGTAGTCTTTATAAAGAATGAGTAAACAAAAAGGTGATGTCTATTTTATGTATTATTGTGTAGTCTTTATAAAGAATGAGTAAACAAAAAGGTGATGTCTATTTTATGTATTATTGTGTAGTCTTTATAAAGAATGAGTAAACAAAAAGGTGATGTCTATTTTATGTATTATTGTGTAGTCTTTATAAAGAATGAGTAAACAAAAAGGTGATGTCTATTTTATTTTATGTATTATTGTGTAGTCTTTATAAAGAATGAGTAAACAAAAAGGTGATGTCTATTTTATGTATTATTGTGTAGTCTTTATAAAGAATGAGTAAACAAAAAGGTGATGTCTATTTTATGTATTATTGTGTAGTCTTTATAAAGAATGAGTAAAACAAAAGGTGATGTCTATTTTATGTATTATTGTGTAGTCTTTATAAAGAATGAGTAAACAAAAAGGTGATGTCTATTTTATGTATTATTGTGTAGTCTTTATAAAGAATGAGTAAACAAAAAGGTGATGTCTATTTTATGTATTATTGTGTAGTCTTTATAAAGAATGAGTAAACAAAAAGGTGATGTCTATTTTATGTATTATTGTGTAGTCTTTATAAAGAATGAGTAAACAAAAAGGTGATGTCTATTTTATGTATTATTGTGTAGTCTTTATAAAGAATGAGTAAACAAAAAGGTGATGTCTATTTTATGTATTATTGTGTAGTCTTTATAAAGAATGAGTAAACAAAAAGGTGATGTCTATTTTATGTATTATTGTGTAGTCTTTATAAAGAATGAGTAAACAAATGGTGATGTCTATTTTATGTATTATTGTGTAGTCTTTATAAAGAATGAGTAAACAAAAAGGTGATGTCTATTTTATGTATTATTGTGTAGTCTTTATAAAGAATGAGTAAACAAAAAGGTGATGTCTATTTTATGTATTATTGTGTAGTCTTTATAAAGAATGAGTAAACAAAAGGTGATGTCTATTTTATGTATTATTGTGTAGTCTTTATAAAGAATGAGTAAACAAAAGGTGATGTCTATTTTATGTATTATTGTGTAGTCTTTATAAAGAATGAGTAAACAAAAGGTGATGTCTATTTTATGTATTATTGTGTAGTCTTTATAAAGAATGAGTAAACAAAAAAGGTGATGTCTATTTTATGTATTATTGTGTAGTCTTTATAAAGAATGAGTAAACAAAAAGGTGATGTCTATTTTATGTATTATTGTGTAGTCTTTATAAAGAATGAGTAAACAAATGGTGATGTCTATTTTATGTATTATTGTGTAGTCTTTATAAAGAATGAGTAAACAAAAAGGTGATGTCTATTTTATGTATTATTGTGTAGTCTTTATAAAGAATGAGTAAACAAAAAGGTGATGTCTATTTTATGTATTATTGTGTAGTCTTTATAAAGAATGAGTAAACAAAAAGGTGATGTCTATTTTATGTATTATTGTGTAGTCTTTATAAAGAATGAGTAAAAACAAAAAGGTGATGTCTATTTTATGTATTATTGTGTAGTCTTTATAAAGAATGAGTAAACAAAAAGGTGATGTCTATTTTATGTATTATTGTGTAGTCTTTATAAAGAATGAGTAAACAAAAAAGGTGATGTCTATTTTATGTATTATTGTGTAGTCTTTATAAAGAATGAGTAAACAAAAAGGTGATGTCTATTTTATGTATTATTGTGTAGTCTTTATAAAGAATGAGTAAACAAAAGGTGATGTCTATTTTATGTATTATTGTGTAGTCTTTATAAAGAATGAGTAAACAAAAGGTGATGTCTATTTTATGTATTATTGTGTAGTCTTTATAAAGAATGAGTAAACAAAAAGGTGATGTCTATTTTATGTATTATTGTGTAGTCTTTATAAAGAATGAGTAAACAAAAAGGTGATGTCTATTTTATGTATTATTGTGTAGTCTTTATAAAGAATGAGTAAACAAAAAGGTGATGTCTATTTTATGTATTATTGTGTAGTCTTTATAAAGAATGAGTAAACAAAAAAGGTGATGTCTATTTTATGTATTATTGTGTAGTCTTTATAAAGAATGAGTAAACAAAAAGGTGATGTCTATTTTATGTATTATTGTGTAGTCTTTATAAAGAATGAGTAAACAAAAAAGGTGATGTCTATTTTATGTATTATTGTGTAGTCTTTATAAAGAATGAGTAAACAAATGGTGATGTCTATTTTATGTATTATTGTGTAGTCTTTATAAAGAATGAGTAAACAAAAAGGTGATGTCTATTTTATGTATTATTGTGTAGTCTTTATAAAGAATGAGTAAACAAAAAGGTGATGTCTATTTTATGTATTATTGTGTAGTCTTTATAAAGAATGAGTAAACAAAAAGGTGATGTCTATTTTATGTATTATTGTGTAGTCTTTATAAAGAATGAGTAAACAAAAAGGTGATGTCTATTTTATGTATTATTGTGTAGTCTTTATAAAGAATGAGTAAACAAAAAGGTGATGTCTATTTTATGTATTATTGTGTAGTCTTTATAAAGAATGAGTAAACAAATGGTGATGTCTATTTTATGTATTATTGTGTAGTCTTTATAAAGAATGAGTAAACAAAAAGGTGATGTCTATTTTATGTATTATTGTGTAGTCTTTATAAAGAATGAGTAAACAAAAAGGTGATGTCTATTTTATGTATTATTGTGTAGTCTTTATAAAGAATGAGTAAACAAATGGTGATGTCTATTTTATGTATTATTGTGTAGTCTTTATAAAGAATGAGTAAACAAAAAGGTGATGTCTATTTTATGTATTATTGTGTAGTCTTTATAAAGAATGAGTAAACAAAAGGTGATGTCTATTTTATGTATTATTGTGTAGTCTTTATAAAGAATGAGTAAACAAAAGGTGATGTCTATTTTATGTATTATTGTGTAGTCTTTATAAAGAATGAGTAAACAAAAAGGTGATGTCTATTTTATGTATTATTGTGTAGTCTTTATAAAGAATGAGTAAACAAAAAAGGTGATGTCTATTTTATGTATTATTGTGTAGTCTTTATAAAGAATGAGTAAACAAAAAGGTGATGTCTATTTTATGTATTATTGTGTAGTCTTTATAAAGAATGAGTAAACAAAAAGGTGATGTCTATTTTATGTATTATTGTGTAGTCTTTATAAAGAATGAGTAAACAAAAGGTGATGTCTATTTTATGTATTATTGTGTAGTCTTTATAAAGAATGAGTAAACAAAAAGGTGATGTCTATTTTATGTATTATTGTGTAGTCTTTATAAAGAATGAGTAAACAAAAAGGTGATGTCTATTTTATGTATTATTGTGTAGTCTTTATAAAGAATGAGTAAACAAAAAAGGTGATGTCTATTTTATGTATTATTGTGTAGTCTTTATAAAGAATGAGTAAACTTTTATAAAGAATTTTATAAAAAAAAGGTGATGTCTATTTTATGTATTATTGTGTAGTCTTTATAAAGAATGAGTAAACAAAAGGTGATGTCTATTTTATGTATTATTGTGTAGTCTTTATAAAGAATGAGTAAACAAAAGGTGATGTCTATTTTATGTATTATTGTGTAGTCTTTATAAAGAATGAGTAAACAAAAAGGTGATGTCTATTTTATGTATTATTGTGTAGTCTTTATAAAGAATGAGTAAACAAAAGGTGATGTCTATTTTATGTATTATTGTGTAGTCTTTATAAAGAATGAGTAAACAAAAGGTGATGTCTATTTTATGTATTATTGTGTAGTCTTTATAAAGAATGAGTAAACAAAAGGTGATGTCTATTTTATGTATTATTGTGTAGTCTTTATAAAGAATGAGTAAACAAAAGGTGATGTCTATTTTATGTATTATTGTGTAGTCTTTATAAAGAATGAGTAAACAAAAGGTGATGTCTATTTTATGTATTATTGTGTAGTCTTTATAAAGAATGAGTAAACAAAAGGTGATGTCTATTTTATGTATTATTGTGTAGTCTTTATAAAGAATGAGTAAACAAAAAAGGTGATGTCTATTTTATGTATTATTGTGTAGTCTTTATAAAGAATGAGTAAACAAAAAAGGTGATGTCTATTTTATGTATTATTGTGTAGTCTTTATAAAGAATGAGTAAACAAAAAAGGTGATGTCTATTTTATGTATTATTGTGTAGTCTTTATAAAGAATGAGTAAACAAAAAGGTGATGTCTATTTTATGTATTATTGTGTAGTCTTTATAAAGAATGAGTAAACAAAAAAGGTGATGTCTATTTTATGTATTATTGTGTAGTCTTTATAAAGAATGAGTAAACAAAAAGGTGATGTCTATTTTATGTATTATTGTGTAGTCTTTATAAAGAATGAGTAAACAAAAAGGTGATGTCTATTTTATGTATTATTGTGTAGTCTTTATAAAGAATGAGTAAACAAAAAGGTGATGTCTATTTTATGTATTATTGTGTAGTCTTTATAAAGAATGAGTAAACAAAAAGGTGATGTCTATTTTATGTATTATTGTGTAGTCTTTATAAAGAATGAGTAAACAAAAAGGTGATGTCTATTTTATGTATTATTGTGTAGTCTTTATAAAGAATGAGTAAACAAAAAGGTGATGTCTATTTTATGTATTATTGTGTAGTCTTTATAAAGAATGAGTAAACAAATGGTGATGTCTATTTTATGTATTATTGTGTAGTCTTTATAAAGAATGAGTAAACAAAAAGGTGATGTCTATTTTATGTATTATTGTGTAGTCTTTATAAAGAATGAGTAAACAAAAAGGTGATGTCTATTTTATGTATTATTGTGTAGTCTTTATAAAGAATGAGTAAACAAAAAGGTGATGTCTATTTTATGTATTATTGTGTAGTCTTTATAAAGAATGAGTAAACAAAAGGTGATGTCTATTTTATGTATTATTGTGTAGTCTTTATAAAGAATGAGTAAACAAAAGGTGATGTCTATTTTATGTATTATTGTGTAGTCTTTATAAAGAATGAGTAAACAAAAAGGTGATGTCTATTTTATGTATTATTGTGTAGTCTTTATAAAGAATGAGTAAACAAAAGGTGATGTCTATTTTATGTATTATTGTGTAGTCTTTATAAAGAATGAGTAAACAAAAGGTGATGTCTATTTTATGTATTATTGTGTAGTCTTTATAAAGAATGAGTAAACAAAAAGGTGATGTCTATTTTATGTATTATTGTGTAGTCTTTATAAAGAATGAGTAAACTTTATAAAAAGGTGATGTCTATTTTATGTATTATTGTGTAGTCTTTATAAAGAATGAGTAAACAAAAAGGTGATGTCTATTTTATGTATTATTGTGTAGTCTTTATAAAGAATGAGTAAAACAAAAGGTGATGTCTATTTTATGTATTATTGTGTAGTCTTTATAAAGAATGAGTAAACAAAAAAGGTGATGTCTATTTTATGTATTATTGTGTAGTCTTTATAAAGAATGAGTAAACAAAAGGTGATGTCTATTTTATGTATTATTGTGTAGTCTTTATAAAGAATGAGTAAACAAAAGGTGATGTCTATTTTATGTATTATTGTGTAGTCTTTATAAAGAATGAGTAAACAAAAGGTGATGTCTATTTTATGTATTATTGTGTAGTCTTTATAAAGAATGAGTAAACAAAAAGGTGATGTCTATTTTATGTATTATTGTGTAGTCTTTATAAAGAATGAGTAAACAAAAGGTGATGTCTATTTTATGTATTATTGTGTAGTCTTTATAAAGAATGAGTAAACAAAAAAGGTGATGTCTATTTTATGTATTATTGTGTAGTCTTTATAAAGAATGAGTAAACAAAAGGTGATGTCTATTTTATGTATTATTGTGTAGTCTTTATAAAGAATGAGTAAACAAAAAGGTGATGTCTATTTTATGTATTATTGTGTAGTCTTTATAAAGAATGAGTAAACAAAAGGTGATGTCTATTTTATGTATTATTGTGTAGTCTTTATAAAGAATGAGTAAACAAAAGGTGATGTCTATTTTATGTATTATTGTGTAGTCTTTATAAAGAATGAGTAAACAAAAGGTGATGTCTATTTTATGTATTATTGTGTAGTCTTTATAAAGAATGAGTAAACAAAAAGGTGATGTCTATTTTATGTATTATTGTGTAGTCTTTATAAAGAATGAGTAAACAAAAAGGTGATGTCTATTTTATGTATTATTGTGTAGTCTTTATAAAGAATGAGTAAACAAAAAGGTGATGTCTATTTTATGTATTATTGTGTAGTCTTTATAAAGAATGAGTAAACAAAAGGTGATGTCTATTTTATGTATTATTGTGTAGTCTTTATAAAGAATGAGTAAAAAAAAAGGTGATGTCTATTTTATGTATTATTGTGTAGTCTTTATAAAGAATGAGTAAACAAAAAAGGTGATGTCTATTTTATGTATTATTGTGTAGTCTTTATAAAGAATGAGTAAACAAAAAGGTGATGTCTATTTTATGTATTATTGTGTAGTCTTTATAAAGAATGAGTAAACAAAAGGTGATGTCTATTTTATGTATTATTGTGTAGTCTTTATAAAGAATGAGTAAACAAAAGGTGATGTCTATTTTATGTATTATTGTGTAGTCTTTATAAAGAATGAGTAAACAAAAGGTGATGTCTATTTTATGTATTATTGTGTAGTCTTTATAAAGAATGAGTAAACTTTATAAAGAATGAGTAAAAAAAGGTGATGTCTATTTTATGTATTATTGTGTAGTCTTTATAAAGAATGAGTAAACAAAAGGTGATGTCTATTTTATGTATTATTGTGTAGTCTTTATAAAGAATGAGTAAACAAAAAAGGTGATGTCTATTTTATGTATTATTGTGTAGTCTTTATAAAGAATGAGTAAACAAATGGTGATGTCTATTTTATGTATTATTGTGTAGTCTTTATAAAGAATGAGTAAACAAAAAGGTGATGTCTATTTTATGTATTATTGTGTAGTCTTTATAAAGAATGAGTAAACAAAAAGGTGATGTCTATTTTATGTATTATTGTGTAGTCTTTATAAAGAATGAGTAAACAAATGGTGATGTCTATTTTATGTATTATTGTGTAGTCTTTATAAAGAATGAGTAAACAAAAAGGTGATGTCTATTTTATGTATTATTGTGTAGTCTTTATAAAGAATGAGTAAACAAATGGTGATGTCTATTTTATGTATTATTGTGTAGTCTTTATAAAGAATGAGTAAACAAAAAGGTGATGTCTATTTTATGTATTATTGTGTAGTCTTTATAAAGAATGAGTAAACAAAAAGGTGATGTCTATTTTATGTATTATTGTGTAGTCTTTATAAAGAATGAGTAAACAAAAAAGGTGATGTCTATTTTATGTATTATTGTGTAGTCTTTATAAAGAATGAGTAAACAAAAAGGTGATGTCTATTTTATGTATTATTGTGTAGTCTTTATAAAGAATGAGTAAACAAAAAGGTGATGTCTATTTTATGTATTATTGTGTAGTCTTTATAAAGAATGAGTAAACAAAAAGGTGATGTCTATTTTATGTATTATTGTGTAGTCTTTATAAAGAATGAGTAAACAAAAAGGTGATGTCTATTTTATGTATTATTGTGTAGTCTTTATAAAGAATGAGTAAACAAAAAGGTGATGTCTATTTTATGTATTATTGTGTAGTCTTTATAAAGAATGAGTAAACAAATGGTGATGTCTATTTTATGTATTATTGTGTAGTCTTTATAAAGAATGAGTAAACAAAAAGGTGATGTCTATTTTATGTATTATTGTGTAGTCTTTATAAAGAATGAGTAAACAAAAAGGTGATGTCTATTTTATGTATTATTGTGTAGTCTTTATAAAGAATGAGTAAACAAATGGTGATGTCTATTTTATGTATTATTGTGTAGTCTTTATAAAGAATGAGTAAACAAAAAGGTGATGTCTATTTTATGTATTATTGTGTAGTCTTTATAAAGAATGAGTAAACAAAAAGGTGATGTCTATTTTATGTATTATTGTGCAGTCTTTATAAAGAATGAGTAAACAAAAAGGTGATGTCTATTTTATGTATTATTGTGTAGTCTTTATAAAGAATGAGTAAACAAAAAGGTGATGTCTATTTTATGTATTATTGTGTAGTCTTTATAAAGAATGAGTAAACAAAAAGGTGATGTCTATTTTATGTATTATTGTGTAGTCTTTATAAAGAATGAGTAAACAAAAAGGTGATGTCTATTTTATGTATTATTGTGTAGTCTTTATAAAGAATGAGTAAACAAAAAGGTGATGTCTATTTTATGTATTATTGTGTAGTCTTTATAAAGAATGAGTAAACAAAAAGGTGATGTCTATTTTATGTATTATTGTGTAGTCTTTATAAAGAATGAGTAAACAAATGGTGATGTCTATTTTATGTATTATTGTGTAGTCTTTATAAAGAATGAGTAAACAAAAAGGTGATGTCTATTTTATGTATTATTGTGTAGTCTTTATAAAGAATGAGTAAACAAAAAGGTGATGTCTATTTTATGTATTATTGTGTAGTCTTTATAAAGAATGAGTAAACAAAAAGGTGATGTCTATTTTATGTATTATTGTGTAGTCTTTATAAAGAATGAGTAAACAAAAAGGTGATGTCTATTTTATGTATTATTGTGTAGTCTTTATAAAGAATGAGTAAACAAAAGGTGATGTCTATTTTATGTATTATTGTGTAGTCTTTATAAAGAATGAGTAAACAAAAGGTGATGTCTATTTTATGTATTATTGTGTAGTCTTTATAAAGAATGAGTAAACAAAAAAGGTGATGTCTATTTTATGTATTATTGTGTAGTCTTTATAAAGAATGAGTAAACAAAAGGTGATGTCTATTTTATGTATTATTGTGTAGTCTTTATAAAGAATGAGTAAACAAAAAAGGTGATGTCTATTTTATGTATTATTGTGTAGTCTTTATAAAGAATGAGTAAACAAAAAGGTGATGTCTATTTTATGTATTATTGTGTAGTCTTTATAAAGAATGAGTAAACAAAAGGTGATGTCTATTTTATGTATTATTGTGTAGTCTTTATAAAGAATGAGTAAACAAAAAGGTGATGTCTATTTTATGTATTATTGTGTAGTCTTTATAAAGAATGAGTAAACAAAAAGGTGATGTCTATTTTATGTATTATTGTGTAGTCTTTATAAAGAATGAGTAAACAAAAAAGGTGATGTCTATTTTATGTATTATTGTGTAGTCTTTATAAAGAATGAGTAAACAAAAAGGTGATGTCTATTTTATGTATTATTGTGTAGTCTTTATAAAGAATGAGTAAACAAAAAAGGTGATGTCTATTTTATGTATTATTGTGTAGTCTTTATAAAGAATGAGTAAACAAAAGGTGATGTCTATTTTATGTATTATTGTGTAGTCTTTATAAAGAATGAGTAAACAAAAAAGGTGATGTCTATTTTATGTATTATTGTGTAGTCTTTATAAAGAATGAGTAAACAAAAGGTGATGTCTATTTTATGTATTATTGTGTAGTCTTTATAAAGAATGAGTAAACAAAAGGTGATGTCTATTTTATGTATTATTGTGTAGTCTTTATAAAGAATGAGTAAACAAAAGGTGATGTCTATTTTATGTATTATTGTGTAGTCTTTATAAAGAATGAGTAAACAAAAAGGTGATGTCTATTTTATGTATTATTGTGTAGTCTTTATAAAGAATGAGTAAACAAAAAGGTGATGTCTATTTTATGTATTATTGTGTAGTCTTTATAAAGAATGAGTAAACAAAAGGTGATGTCTATTTTATGTATTATTGTGTAGTCTTTATAAAGAATGAGTAAACAAAAGGTGATGTCTATTTTATGTATTATTGTGTAGTCTTTATAAAGAATGAGTAAACAAAAAGGTGATGTCTATTTTATGTATTATTGTGTAGTCTTTATAAAGAATGAGTAAACAAAAGGTGATGTCTATTTTATGTATTATTGTGTAGTCTTTATAAAGAATGAGTAAACAAAAGGTGATGTCTATTTTATGTATTATTGTGTAGTCTTTATAAAGAATGAGTAAACAAAAAAGGTGATGTCTATTTTATGTATTATTGTGTAGTCTTTATAAAGAATGAGTAAACAAAAGGTGATGTCTATTTTATGTATTATTGTGTAGTCTTTATAAAGAATGAGTAAACAAAAGGTGATGTCTATTTTATGTATTATTGTGTAGTCTTTATAAAGAATGAGTAAACAAAAAGGTGATGTCTATTTTATGTATTATTGTGTAGTCTTTATAAAGAATGAGTAAACAAAAGGTGATGTCTATTTTATGTATTATTGTGTAGTCTTTATAAAGAATGAGTAAACAAAAAGGTGATGTCTATTTTATGTATTATTGTGTAGTCTTTATAAAGAATGAGTAAACAAAAAAGGTGATGTCTATTTTATGTATTATTGTGTAGTCTTTATAAAGAATGAGTAAACAAAAAGGTGATGTCTATTTTATGTATTATTGTGTAGTCTTTATAAAGAATGAGTAAACAAAAAAGGTGATGTCTATTTTATGTATTATTGTGTAGTCTTTATAAAGAATGAGTAAACAAAAAGGTGATGTCTATTTTATGTATTATTGTGTAGTCTTTATAAAGAATGAGTAAACAAAAGGTGATGTCTATTTTATGTATTATTGTGTAGTCTTTATAAAGAATGAGTAAAACAAAAGGTGATGTCTATTTTATGTATTATTGTGTAGTCTTTATAAAGAATGAGTAAACAAAAAGGTGATGTCTATTTTATGTATTATTGTGTAGTCTTTATAAAGAATGAGTAAACAAAAAGGTGATGTCTATTTTATGTATTATTGTGTAGTCTTTATAAAGAATGAGTAAACAAAAAGGTGATGTCTATTTTATGTATTATTGTGTAGTCTTTATAAAGAATGAGTAAACAAAAAGGTGATGTCTATTTTATGTATTATTGTGTAGTCTTTATAAAGAATGAGTAAACAAAAGGTGATGTCTATTTTATGTATTATTGTGTAGTCTTTATAAAGAATGAGTAAACAAAAGGTGATGTCTATTTTATGTATTATTGTGTAGTCTTTATAAAGAATGAGTAAACAAAAAGGTGATGTCTATTTTATGTATTATTGTGTAGTCTTTATAAAGAATGAGTAAACAAATGGTGATGTCTATTTTATGTATTATTGTGTAGTCTTTATAAAGAATGAGTAAACAAAAAGGTGATGTCTATTTTATGTATTATTGTGTAGTCTTTATAAAGAATGAGTAAACAAAAAGGTGATGTCTATTTTATGTATTATTGTGTAGTCTTTATAAAGAATGAGTAAACAAAAAAGGTGATGTCTATTTTATGTATTATTGTGTAGTCTTTATAAAGAATGAGTAAACAAAAGGTGATGTCTATTTTATGTATTATTGTGTAGTCTTTATAAAGAATGAGTAAACAAAAAAGGTGATGTCTATTTTATGTATTATTGTGTAGTCTTTATAAAGAATGAGTAAACAAAAAGGTGATGTCTATTTTATGTATTATTGTGTAGTCTTTATAAAGAATGAGTAAACAAAAAGGTGATGTCTATTTTATGTATTATTGTGTAGTCTTTATAAAGAATGAGTAAACAAAAAGGTGATGTCTATTTTATGTATTATTGTGTAGTCTTTATAAAGAATGAGTAAACAAAAAGGTGATGTCTATTTTATGTATTATTGTGTAGTCTTTATAAAGAATGAGTAAACAAAAAGGTGATGTCTATTTTATGTATTATTGTGTAGTCTTTATAAAGAATGAGTAAACAAAAGGTGATGTCTATTTTATGTATTATTGTGTAGTCTTTATAAAGAATGAGTAAACAAAAAAATGATGTCTATTTTATGTATTATTGTGTAGTCTTTATAAAGAATGAGTAAACAAAAAGGTGATGTCTATTTTATGTATTATTGTGTAGTCTTTATAAAGAATGAGTAAACAAAAAGGTGATGTCTATTTTATGTATTATTGTGTAGTCTTTATAAAGAATGAGTAAACAAAAAGGTGATGTCTATTTTATGTATTATTGTGTAGTCTTTATAAAGAATGAGTAAACAAAAGGTGATGTCTATTTTATGTATTATTGTGTAGTCTTTATAAAGAATGAGTAAACAAAAAGGTGATGTCTATTTTATGTATTATTGTGTAGTCTTTATAAAGAATGAGTAAACAAAAAGGTGATGTCTATTTTATGTATTATTGTGTAGTCTTTATAAAGAATGAGTAAACAAAAAAGGTGATGTCTATTTTATGTATTATTGTGTAGTCTTTATAAAGAATGAGTAAACAAAAGGTGATGTCTATTTTATGTATTATTGTGTAGTCTTTATAAAGAATGAGTAAACAAAAGGTGATGTCTATTTTATGTATTATTGTGTAGTCTTTATAAAGAATGAGTAAACAAAAGGTGATGTCTATTTTATGTATTATTGTGTAGTCTTTATAAAGAATGAGTAAACAAAAGGTGATGTCTATTTTATGTATTATTGTGTAGTCTTTATAAAGAATGAGTAAACAAATGGTGATGTCTATTTTATGTATTATTGTGTAGTCTTTATAAAGAATGAGTAAACAAAAAGGTGATGTCTATTTTATGTATTATTGTGTAGTCTTTATAAAGAATGAGTAAACAAAAAGGTGATGTCTATTTTATGTATTATTGTGTAGTCTTTATAAAGAATGAGTAAACAAAAAGGTGATGTCTATTTTATGTATTATTGTGTAGTCTTTATAAAGAATGAGTAAACAAAAGGTGATGTCTATTTTATGTATTATTGTGTAGTCTTTATAAAGAATGAGTAAACAAAAAGGTGATGTCTATTTTATGTATTATTGTGTAGTCTTTATAAAGAATGAGTAAACAAAAAGGTGATGTCTATTTTATGTATTATTGTGTAGTCTTTATAAAGAATGAGTAAACAAAAAGGTGATGTCTATTTTATGTATTATTGTGTAGTCTTTATAAAGAATGAGTAAACAAAAGGTGATGTCTATTTTATGTATTATTGTGTAGTCTTTATAAAGAATGAGTAAACAAAAAAAGGTGATGTCTATTTTATGTATTATTGTGTAGTCTTTATAAAGAATGAGTAAACAAAAGGTGATGTCTATTTTATGTATTATTGTGTAGTCTTTATAAAGAATGAGTAAACAAAAAAGGTGATGTCTATTTTATGTATTATTGTGTAGTCTTTATAAAGAATGAGTAAACAAAAAGGTGATGTCTATTTTATGTATTATTGTGTAGTCTTTATAAAGAATGAGTAAACAAAAGGTGATGTCTATTTTATGTATTATTGTGTAGTCTTTATAAAGAATGAGTAAACAAAAAAGGTGATGTCTATTTTATGTATTATTGTGTAGTCTTTATAAAGAATGAGTAAACAAAAGGTGATGTCTATTTTATGTATTATTGTGTAGTCTTTATAAAGAATGAGTAAACAAAAAGGTGATGTCTATTTTATGTATTATTGTGTAGTCTTTATAAAGAATGAGTAAAAACAAAAGGTGATGTCTATTTTATGTATTATTGTGTAGTCTTTATAAAGAATGAGTAAACAAAAAGGTGATGTCTATTTTATGTATTATTGTGTAGTCTTTATAAAGAATGAGTAAACAAAAAGGTGATGTCTATTTTATGTATTATTGTGTAGTCTTTATAAAGAATGAGTAAACAAAAAAGGTGATGTCTATTTTATGTATTATTGTGTAGTCTTTATAAAGAATGAGTAAACAAAAGGTGATGTCTATTTTATGTATTATTGTGTAGTCTTTATAAAGAATGAGTAAACAAAAGGTGATGTCTATTTTATGTATTATTGTGTAGTCTTTATAAAGAATGAGTAAACAAAAGGTGATGTCTATTTTATGTATTATTGTGTAGTCTTTATAAAGAATGAGTAAACTTTATAAAGAATGAGTAAAAAAAGGTGATGTCTATTTTATGTATTATTGTGTAGTCTTTATAAAGAATGAGTAAACAAATGGTGATGTCTATTTTATGTATTATTGTGTAGTCTTTATAAAGAATGAGTAAACAAAAAGGTGATGTCTATTTTATGTATTATTGTGTAGTCTTTATAAAGAATGAGTAAACAAATGGTGATGTCTATTTTATGTATTATTGTGTAGTCTTTATAAAGAATGAGTAAACAAAAAAGGTGATGTCTATTTTATGTATTATTGTGTAGTCTTTATAAAGAATGAGTAAAAAAAAAGGTGATGTCTATTTTATGTATTATTGTGTAGTCTTTATAAAGAATGAGTAAACAAAAAGGTGATGTCTATTTTATGTATTATTGTGTAGTCTTTATAAAGAATGAGTAAACAAAAAGGTGATGTCTATTTTATGTATTATTGTGTAGTCTTTATAAAGAATGAGTAAACAAAAAGGTGATGTCTATTTTATGTATTATTGTGTAGTCTTTATAAAGAATGAGTAAACAAAAAAAAAGGTGATGTCTATTTTATGTATTATTGTGTAGTCTTTATAAAGAATGAGTAAAAAAAAAGGTGATGTCTATTTTATGTATTATTGTGTAGTCTTTATAAAGAATGAGTAAACAAAAGGTGATGTCTATTTTATGTATTATTGTGTAGTCTTTATAAAGAATGAGTAAACAAAAAAGGTGATGTCTATTTTATGTATTATTGTGTAGTCTTTATAAAGAATGAGTAAACAAAAAGGTGATGTCTATTTTATGTATTATTGTGTAGTCTTTATAAAGAATGAGTAAACAAAAAGGTGATGTCTATTTTATGTATTATTGTGTAGTCTTTATAAAGAATGAGTAAACAAAAAGGTGATGTCTATTTTATGTATTATTGTGTAGTCTTTATAAAGAATGAGTAAACAAAAAGGTGATGTCTATTTTATGTATTATTGTGTAGTCTTTATAAAGAATGAGTAAACAAAAAAGGTGATGTCTATTTTATGTATTATTGTGTAGTCTTTATAAAGAATGAGTAAACAAAAAAGGTGATGTCTATTTTATGTATTATTGTGTAGTCTTTATAAAGAATGAGTAAACAAAAAGGTGATGTCTATTTTATGTATTATTGTGTAGTCTTTATAAAGAATGAGTAAACAAAAAGGTGATGTCTATTTTATGTATTATTGTGTAGTCTTTATAAAGAATGAGTAAACAAATGGTGATGTCTATTTTATGTATTATTGTGTAGTCTTTATAAAGAATGAGTAAACAAAAAGGTGATGTCTATTTTATGTATTATTGTGTAGTCTTTATAAAGAATGAGTAAACAAAAAGGTGATGTCTATTTTATGTATTATTGTGTAGTCTTTATAAAGAATGAGTAAACAAATGGTGATGTCTATTTTATGTATTATTGTGTAGTCTTTATAAAGAATGAGTAAACAAAAAGGTGATGTCTATTTTATGTATTATTGTGTAGTCTTTATAAAGAATGAGTAAACAAAAAGGTGATGTCTATTTTATGTATTATTGTGTAGTCTTTATAAAGAATGAGTAAACTAAAAAGGTGATGTCTATTTTATGTATTATTGTGTAGTCTTTATAAAGAATGAGTAAACAAAAAGGTGATGTCTATTTTATGTATTATTGTGTAGTCTTTATAAAGAATGAGTAAACAAAAAGGTGATGTCTATTTTATGTATTATTGTGTAGTCTTTATAAAGAATGAGTAAACAAAAAGGTGATGTCTATTTTATGTATTATTGTGTAGTCTTTATAAAGAATGAGTAAACAAAAAGGTGATGTCTATTTTATGTATTATTGTGTAGTCTTTATAAAGAATGAGTAAACAAAAAGGTGATGTCTATTTTATGTATTATTGTGTAGTCTTTATAAAGAATGAGTAAACAAATGGTGATGTCTATTTTATGTATTATTGTGTAGTCTTTATAAAGAATGAGTAAACAAAAAGGTGATGTCTATTTTATGTATTATTGTGTAGTCTTTATAAAGAATGAGTAAACAAAAAGGTGATGTCTATTTTATGTATTATTGTGTAGTCTTTATAAAGAATGAGTAAACAAAAAAGGTGATGTCTATTTTATGTATTATTGTGTAGTCTTTATAAAGAATGAGTAAACAAAAAGGTGATGTCTATTTTATGTATTATTGTGTAGTCTTTATAAAGAATGAGTAAACAAAAAGGTGATGTCTATTTTATGTATTATTGTGTAGTCTTTATAAAGAATGAGTAAACAAAAAGGTGATGTCTATTTTATGTATTATTGTGTAGTCTTTATAAAGAATGAGTAAACAAAAAGGTGATGTCTATTTTATGTATTATTGTGTAGTCTTTATAAAGAATGAGTAAACAAAAAGGTGATGTCTATTTTATGTATTATTGTGTAGTCTTTATAAAGAATGAGTAAACAAAAAGGTGATGTCTATTTTATGTATTATTGTGTAGTCTTTATAAAGAATGAGTAAACAAAAAGGTGATGTCTATTTTATGTATTATTGTGTAGTCTTTATAAAGAATGAGTAAACAAATGGTGATGTCTATTTTATGTATTATTGTGTAGTCTTTATAAAGAATGAGTAAACAAAAAGGTGATGTCTATTTTATGTATTATTGTGTAGTCTTTATAAAGAATGAGTAAACAAAAAAGGTGATGTCTATTTTATGTATTATTGTGTAGTCTTTATAAAGAATGAGTAAACAAAAGGTGATGTCTATTTTATGTATTATTGTGTAGTCTTTATAAAGAATGAGTAAACAAAAGGTGATGTCTATTTTATGTATTATTGTGTAGTCTTTATAAAGAATGAGTAAACAAAAGGTGATGTCTATTTTATGTATTATTGTGTAGTCTTTATAAAGAATGAGTAAACAAAAAGGTGATGTCTATTTTATGTATTATTGTGTAGTCTTTATAAAGAATGAGTAAACAAAAGGTGATGTCTATTTTATGTATTATTGTGTAGTCTTTATAAAGAATGAGTAAACAAAAAGGTGATGTCTATTTTATGTATTATTGTGTAGTCTTTATAAAGAATGAGTAAACAAAAAGGTGATGTCTATTTTATGTATTATTGTGTAGTCTTTATAAAGAATGAGTAAACAAAAAGGTGATGTCTATTTTATGTATTATTGTGTAGTCTTTATAAAGAATGAGTAAACAAAAAAGGTGATGTCTATTTTATGTATTATTGTGTAGTCTTTATAAAGAATGAGTAAACAAATGGTGATGTCTATTTTATGTATTATTGTGTAGTCTTTATAAAGAATGAGTAAACAAAAAGGTGATGTCTATTTTATGTATTATTGTGTAGTCTTTATAAAGAATGAGTAAACAAAAAAGGTGATGTCTATTTTATGTATTATTGTGTAGTCTTTATAAAGAATGAGTAAACAAAAAGGTGATGTCTATTTTATGTATTATTGTGTAGTCTTTATAAAGAATGAGTAAACAAAAAGGTGATGTCTATTTTATGTATTATTGTGTAGTCTTTATAAAGAATGAGTAAACAAAAAGGTGATGTCTATTTTATGTATTATTGTGTAGTCTTTATAAAGAATGAGTAAACAAAAAAGGTGATGTCTATTTTATGTATTATTGTGTAGTCTTTATAAAGAATGAGTAAACAAAAAAGGTGATGTCTATTTTATGTATTATTGTGTAGTCTTTATAAAGAATGAGTAAACAAAAAGGTGATGTCTATTTTATGTATTATTGTGTAGTCTTTATAAAGAATGAGTAAAACAAAAAGGTGATGTCTATTTTATGTATTATTGTGTAGTCTTTATAAAGAATGAGTAAACAAAAGGTGATGTCTATTTTATGTATTATTGTGTAGTCTTTATAAAGAATGAGTAAACAAAAAGGTGATGTCTATTTTATGTATTATTGTGTAGTCTTTATAAAGAATGAGTAAACAAAAAGGTGATGTCTATTTTATGTATTATTGTGTAGTCTTTATAAAGAATGAGTAAACAAAAGGTGATGTCTATTTTATGTATTATTGTGTAGTCTTTATAAAGAATGAGTAAACAAAAAGGTGATGTCTATTTTATGTATTATTGTGTAGTCTTTATAAAGAATGAGTAAACAAATGGTGATGTCTATTTTATGTATTATTGTGTAGTCTTTATAAAGAATGAGTAAACAAAAAGGTGATGTCTATTTTATGTATTATTGTGTAGTCTTTATAAAGAATGAGTAAACAAAAAAGGTGATGTCTATTTTATGTATTATTGTGTAGTCTTTATAAAGAATGAGTAAACAAAAAGGTGATGTCTATTTTATGTATTATTGTGTAGTCTTTATAAAGAATGAGTAAACAAATGGTGATGTCTATTTTATGTATTATTGTGTAGTCTTTATAAAGAATGAGTAAACAAAAAGGTGATGTCTATTTTATGTATTATTGTGTAGCCTTTATAAAGAATGAGTAAACAAAAAGGTGATGTCTATTTTATGTATTATTGTGTAGTCTTTATAAAGAATGAGTAAACAAATGGTGATGTCTATTTTATGTATTATTGTGTAGTCTTTATAAAGAATGAGTAAACAAAAAGGTGATGTCTATTTTATGTATTATTGTGTAGTCTTTATAAAGAATGAGTAAACAAAAGGTGATGTCTATTTTATGTATTATTGTGTAGTCTTTATAAAGAATGAGTAAAACAAAAGGTGATGTCTATTTTATGTATTATTGTGTAGTCTTTATAAAGAATGAGTAAACAAAAAGGTGATGTCTATTTTATGTATTATTGTGTAGTCTTTATAAAGAATGAGTAAACAAAAAGGTGATGTCTATTTTATGTATTATTGTGTAGTCTTTATAAAGAATGAGTAAAAAAAAAAGGTGATGTCTATTTTATGTATTATTGTGTAGTCTTTATAAAGAATGAGTAAACAAAAAATGATGTCTATTTTATGTATTATTGTGTAGTCTTTATAAAGAATGAGTAACAAAAAAGGTGATGTCTATTTTATGTATTATTGTGTAGTCTTTATAAAGAATGAGTCAAAAAGGTGATGTCTATTTTATGTATTATTGTGTAGTCTTTATAAAGAATGAGTAAACAAAAAGGTGATGTCTATTTTATGTATTATTGTGTAGTCTTTATAAAGAATGAGTAAACAAAAAAGGTGATGTCTATTTTATGTATTATTGTGTAGTCTTTATAAAGAATGAGTAAAAAAAAAGGTGATGTCTATTTTATGTATTATTGTGTAGTCTTTATAAAGAATGAGTAAACAAAAAGGTGATGTCTATTTTATGTATTATTGTGTAGTCTTTATAAAGAATGAGTAAACAAAAAGGTGATGTCTATTTTATGTATTATTGTGTAGTCTTTATAAAGAATGAGTAAACAAAAAGGTGATGTCTATTTTATGTATTATTGTGTAGTCTTTATAAAGAATGAGTAAACAAAAGGTGATGTCTATTTTATGTATTATTGTGTAGTCTTTATAAAGAATGAGTAAACAAAAAGGTGATGTCTATTTTATGTATTATTGTGTAGTCTTTATAAAGAATGAGTAAACAAAAGGTGATGTCTATTTTATGTATTATTGTGTAGTCTTTATAAAGAATGAGTAAACAAAAGGTGATGTCTATTTTATGTATTATTGTGTAGTCTTTATAAAGAATGAGTAAACAAAAAGGTGATGTCTATTTTATGTATTATTGTGTAGTCTTTATAAAGAATGAGTAAACAAATGGTGATGTCTATTTTATGTATTATTGTGTAGTCTTTATAAAGAATGAGTAAACAAAAAGGTGATGTCTATTTTATGTATTATTGTGTAGTCTTTATAAAGAATGAGTAAACAAAAGGTGATGTCTATTTTATGTATTATTGTGTAGTCTTTATAAAGAATGAGTAAACAAAAGGTGATGTCTATTTTATGTATTATTGTGTAGTCTTTATAAAGAATGAGTAAAAAAAAAGGTGATGTCTATTTTATGTATTATTGTGTAGTCTTTATAAAGAATGAGTAAAACAAAAGGTGATGTCTATTTTATGTATTATTGTGTAGTCTTTATAAAGAATGAGTAAACAAAAAGGTGATGTCTATTTTATGTATTATTGTGTAGTCTTTATAAAGAATGAGTAAACAAATGGTGATGTCTATTTTATGTATTATTGTGTAGTCTTTATAAAGAATGAGTAAACAAAAAGGTGATGTCTATTTTATGTATTATTGTGTAGTCTTTATAAAGAATGAGTAAACAAAAAGGTGATGTCTATTTTATGTATTATTGTGTAGTCTTTATAAAGAATGAGTAAACAAAAAGGTGATGTCTATTTTATGTATTATTGTGTAGTCTTTATAAAGAATGAGTAAACAAAAAGGTGATGTCTATTTTATGTATTATTGTGTAGTCTTTATAAAGAATGAGTAAAAAAAAAGGTGATGTCTATTTTATGTATTATTGTGTAGTCTTTATAAAGAATGAGTAAACAAAAAAGGTGATGTCTATTTTATGTATTATTGTGTAGTCTTTATAAAGAATGAGTAAACAAAAAGGTGATGTCTATTTTATGTATTATTGTGTAGTCTTTATAAAGAATGAGTAAACAAAAAGGTGATGTCTATTTTATGTATTATTGTGTAGTCTTTATAAAGAATGAGTAAACAAAAAGGTGATGTCTATTTTATGTATTATTGTGTAGTCTTTATAAAGAATGAGTAAACAAAAAGGTGATGTCTATTTTATGTATTATTGTGTAGTCTTTATAAAGAATGAGTAAACAAAAGGTGATGTCTATTTTATGTATTATTGTGTAGTCTTTATAAAGAATGAGTAAACAAAAGGTGATGTCTATTTTATGTATTATTGTGTAGTCTTTATAAAGAATGAGTAAACAAAAGGTGATGTCTATTTTATGTATTATTGTGTAGTCTTTATAAAGAATGAGTAAACAAAAGGTGATGTCTATTTTATGTATTATTGTGTAGTCTTTATAAAGAATGAGTAAACAAAAAGGTGATGTCTATTTTATGTATTATTGTGTAGTCTTTATAAAGAATGAGTAAACAAAAAGGTGATGTCTATTTTATGTATTATTGTGTAGTCTTTATAAAGAATGAGTAAAAACAAAAGGTGATGTCTATTTTATGTATTATTGTGTAGTCTTTATAAAGAATGAGTAAACAAAAAGGTGATGTCTATTTTATGTATTATTGTGTAGTCTTTATAAAGAATGAGTAAACAAAAAGGTGATGTCTATTTTATGTATTATTGTGTAGTCTTTATAAAGAATGAGTAAACAAAAGGTGATGTCTATTTTATGTATTATTGTGTAGTCTTTATAAAGAATGAGTAAACAAAAAAGGTGATGTCTATTTTATGTATTATTGTGTAGTCTTTATAAAGAATGAGTAAACAAAAAGGTGATGTCTATTTTATGTATTATTGTGTAGTCTTTATAAAGAATGAGTAAAACAAAAAGGTGATGTCTATTTTATGTATTATTGTGTAGTCTTTATAAAGAATGAGTAAACAAAAAGGTGATGTCTATTTTATGTATTATTGTGTAGTCTTTATAAAGAATGAGTAAACAAAAAAGGTGATGTCTATTTTATGTATTATTGTGTAGTCTTTATAAAGAATGAGTAAACAAAAGGTGATGTCTATTTTATGTATTATTGTGTAGTCTTTATAAAGAATGAGTAAACAAAAGGTGATGTCTATTTTATGTATTATTGTGTAGTCTTTATAAAGAATGAGTAAAACAAAAGGTGATGTCTATTTTATGTATTATTGTGTAGTCTTTATAAAGAATGAGTAAACAAAAAAGGTGATGTCTATTTTATGTATTATTGTGTAGTCTTTATAAAGAATGAGTAAACAAAAAGGTGATGTCTATTTTATGTATTATTGTGTAGTCTTTATAAAGAATGAGTGAAAAAAAAGGTGATGTCTATTTTATGTATTATTGTGTAGTCTTTATAAAGAATGAGTAAACAAAAGGTGATGTCTATTTTATGTATTATTGTGTAGTCTTTATAAAGAATGAGTAAACAAAAAAGGTGATGTCTATTTTATGTATTATTGTGTAGTCTTTATAAAGAATGAGTAAACAAAAAGGTGATGTCTATTTTATGTATTATTGTGTAGTCTTTATAAAGAATGAGTAAACAAAAAAGGTGATGTCTATTTTATGTATTATTGTGTAGTCTTTATAAAGAATGAGTAAACAAAAGGTGATGTCTATTTTATGTATTATTGTGCAGCCTTTATAAAGAATGAGTAAACAAAAGGTGATGTCTATTTTATGTATTATTGTGTAGTCTTTATAAAGAATGAGTAAAAAAAAAGGTGATGTCTATTTTATGTATTATTGTGTAGTCTTTATAAAGAATGAGTAAACAAAAAGGTGATGTCTATTTTATGTATTATTGTGTAGTCTTTATAAAGAATGAGTAAACAAAAAAGGTGATGTCTATTTTATGTATTATTGTGTAGTCTTTATAAAGAATGAGTAAACAAAAAAGGTGATGTCTATTTTATGTATTATTGTGTAGTCTTTATAAAGAATGAGTAAACAAAAAAGGTGATGTCTATTTTATGTATTATTGTGCAGTCTTTATAAAGAATGAGTAAACAAAAAGGTGATGTCTATTTTATGTATTATTGTGTAGTCTATATAAAGAATGAGTAAACAAAAAAGGTGATGTCTATTTTATGTATTATTGTGTAGTCTTTATAAAGAATGAGTAAACAAAAAAGGTGATGTCTATTTTATGTATTATTGTGCAGCCTTTATAAAGAATGAGTAAACAAAAGGTGATGTCTATTTTATGTATTATTGTGCAGTCTTTATAAAGAATGAGTAAACAAAAAGGTGATGTCTATTTTATGTATTATTGTGTAGTCTTTATAAAGAATGAGTAAACAAAAAGGTGATGTCTATTTTATGTATTATTGTGTAGTCTTTATAAAGAATGAGTAAACAAAAAGGTGATGTCTATTTTATGTATTATTGTGTAGTCTTTATAAAGAATGAGTAAACAAAAAGGTGATGTCTATTTTATGTATTATTGTGTAGTCTTTATAAAGAATGAGTAAACAAAAAAGGTGATGTCTATTTTATGTATTATTGTGTAGTCTTTATAAAGAATGAGTAAACAAAAAGGTGATGTCTATTTTATGTATTATTGTGTAGTCTTTATAAAGAATGAGTAAACAAATGGTGATGTCTATTTTATGTATTATTGTGTAGTCTTTATAAAGAATGAGTAAACAAAAAAGGTGATGTCTATTTTATGTATTATTGTGTAGTCTTTATAAAGAATGAGTAAACAAAAAGGTGATGTCTATTTTATGTATTATTGTGTAGTCTTTATAAAGAATGAGTAAACAAAAAAGGTGATGTCTATTTTATGTATTATTGTGTAGTCTTTATAAAGAATGAGTAAACAAAAAGGTGATGTCTATTTTATGTATTATTGTGCAGCCTTTATAAAGAATGAGTAAACAAAAAGGTGATGTCTATTTTATGTATTATTGTGCAGCCTTTATAAAGAATGAGTAAACAAAAAGGTGATGTCTATTTTATGTATTATTGTGTAGTCTTTATAAAGAATGAGTAAACAAATGGTGATGTCTATTTTATGTATTATTGTGTAGTCTTTATAAAGAATGAGTAAACAAAAAGGTGATGTCTATTTTATGTATTATTGTGTAGTCTTTATAAAGAATGAGTAAACAAAAAGGTGATGTCTATTTTATTATTATTGTGTAGTCTTTATAAAGAATGAGTAAACAAAAAGGTGATGTCTATTTTATGTATTATTGTGTAGTCTTTATAAAGAATGAGTAAACAAAAAGGTGATGTCTATTTTATGTATTATTGTGCAGCCTTTATAAAGAATGAGTAAACAAATGGTGATGTCTATTTTATGTATTATTGTGCAGCCTTTATAAAGAATGAGTAAACAAAAAAGGTGATGTCTATTTTATGTATTATTGTGTAGTCTTTATAAAGAATGAGTAAACAAAAAGGTGATGTCTATTTTATGTATTATTATGTAGTCTTTATAAAGAATGAGTAAACAAAAAGGTGATGTCCATTTTATGTATTATTATGCAGCCTTTATAAAGAATGAGTAAACAAATGGTGATGTCTATTTTATGTATTATTGTGCAGCCTTTATAAAGAATGAGTAAACAAAAAGGTGATGTCTATTTTATGTATTATTGTGTAGTCTTTATAAAGAATGAGTAAACAAAAAGGTGATGTCTATTTTATGTATTATTGTGTAGTCTTTATAAAAAATGAGTAAACAAAAAGGTGATGTCTATTTTATGTATTATTGAGTAGTCTTTATAAAAAATGAGTAAACAAAAAAGGTGATGTCTATTTTATGTATTATTGTGTAGTCTTTATAAAGAATGAGTAAAAAAAAAAGGTGATGTCTATTTTATGTATTATTGTGTAGTCTTTATAAAGAATGAGTAAACAAAAGGTGATGTCTATTTTATGTATTATTGTGTAGTCTTTATAAAGAATGAGTAAACAAAAAAGGTGATGTCTATTTTATGTATTATTGTGTAGTCTTTATAAAGAATGAGTAAACAAAAAAGGTGATGTCTATTTTATGTATTATTGTGTAGTCTTTATAAAGAATGAGTAAACAAAAAAGGTGATGTCTATTTTATGTATTATTGTGTAGTCTTTATAAAGAATGAGTAAACAAAAAAGGTGATGTCTATTTTATGTATTATTGTGTAGTCTTTATAAACAATGAGTAAACAAAAAGGTGATGTCTATTTTATGTATTATTGTGTAGTCTTTATAAAGAATGAGTAAACAAATGGTGATGTCTATTTTATGTATTATTGTGCAGCCTTTATAAAGAATGAGTAAACAAAAAGGTGATGTCTATTTTATGTATTATTGTGTAGTCTTTATAAAGAATGAGTAAACAAATGGTGATGTCTATTTTATGTATTATTGTGTAGTCTTTATAAAGAATGAGTAAACAAAAAGGTGATGTCTATTTTATGTATTATTGTGTAGTCTTTATAAAGAATGAGTAAACAAATGGTGATGTCTATTTTATGTATTATTGAGTAGTCTTTATAAAGAATGAGTAAACAAAAAGGTGATGTCTATTTTATGTATTATTGTATAGTCTTTATAAAGAATGAGTAAACAAAAAGGTGATGTCTATTTTATGTATTATTGTGTAGTCTTTATAAAGAATGAGTAAACAAAAAGGTGATGTCTATTTTATGTATTATTGTGTAGTCTTTATAAAGAATGAGTAAACAAAAAGGTGATGTCTATTTTATGTATTATTGTGTAGTCTTTATAAAGAATGAGTAAACAAAAAGGTGATGTCTATTTTATGTATTATTGTGTAGTCTTTATAAAGAATGAGTAAACAAAAAAATGATGTCTATTTTATGTATTATTGTGTAGTCTTTATAAAGAATGAGTAAACAAAAAGGTGATGTCTATTTTATGTATTATTGTGTAGTCTTTATAAAGAATGAGTAAACAAAAGGTGATGTCTATTTTATGTATTATTGTGCAGTCTTTATAAAGAATGAGTAAACAAAAGGTGATGTCTATTTTATGTATTATTGTGTAATCTTTATAAAGAATGAGTAAACAAAAAGGTGATGTCTATTTTATGTATTATTGTGTAGTCTTTATAAAGAATGAGTTAACAAAAAGGTGATGTCTATTTTATGTATTATTGTGTAATCTTTATAAAGAATGAGTAAACAAATGGTGATGTCTATTTTATGTATTATTGTGCAGCATTTATAAAGAATGAGTAAACAAAAAGGTGATGTCTATTTTATGTATTATTGAGTCGTCTTTATAAAGAATGAGTAAACAAAAAGGTGATGTCTATTTTATGTATTATTGTGTAGTTTTTATAAAGAATGAGTAAACAAAAAGGTGATGTCTATTTTATGTATTATTGTGTAGTCTTTATAAAGAATGAGTAAACAAAAGGTGATGTCTATTTTATGTATTATTGTGCAGCCTTTATAAAGAATGAGTAAACAAATGGTGATGTCTATTTTATGTATTATTGTGTAGTCTTTATAAAGAATGAGTAAACAAAAAGGTGATGTCTATTTTATGTATTATTGTGTAGCCTTTATAAAGAATGAGTAAACAAAAAGGTGATGTCTATTTTATGTATTATTGTATAGTCTTTATAAAGAATGAGTAAACAAATGGTGATGTCTATTTTATGTATTATTGTGCAGCCTTTATAAAGAATGAGTAAACAAAAAGGTGATGTCTATTTTATGTATTATTGTGTAGTCTTTATAAAGAATGAGTAAACAAAAAGGTGATGTCTATTTTATGTATTATTGTGTAGTCTTTATAAAGAATGAGTAAACAAAAAGGTGATGTCTATTTTATGTATTATTGTGTAGTCTTTATAAAGAATGAGTAAACAAATAGTGATGTCTATTTTATGTATTATTGTGCAGCCTTTATAAAGAATGAGTAAACAAAAAGATGATGTCTATTTTATATATTATTGTGTAGTCTTTATAAAGAATGAGTAAACAAAAAGGTGATGTCTATTTTATGTATTATTGTGCAGTCTTTATAAAGAATGAGTAAACAAAAAGGTGATGTCTATTTTATGTATTATTGTGTAGTCTTTATAAAGAATAAAAAAAAGGTGATGTCTATTTTATGTATTATTGTGTAGTCTTTATAAAGAATAAGTAAAAAAGGTGATGTCTATTTTATGTATTATTGTGTAGTCTTTATAAAGAATGAGTAAACAAAAAGGTGATGTCTATTTTATGTATTATTGTGTAGTCTTTATAAAGAATGAGTAAACAAAAAGGTGATGTCTATTTTATGTATTATTGTGCAGCCTTTATAAAGAATGAGTAAACAAAAAGGTGATGTCTATTTTATGTATTATTGTGCAGCCTTTATAAAGAATGAGTAAACAAAAAGGTGATGTCTATTTTATGTATTATTGTGTAGTCTTTATAAAGAATGAGTAAACAAAAAGTTGATGTCTATTTTATGTATTATTGTGCAGCCTTTATAAAGAATGAGTAAACAAAAAGGTGATGTCTATTTTATGTATTATTGTGAAGTATATATAAAGAATGAGTAGACAAATATGCGATGTCTCTTTGTTCAGTTTCACACGTTATCTGAAAATCAATTGCAAATACTCGCTTATATTATTTTCCATATAATATCTCTTTTATCCTTAAAAACATTTGTGGAGACATTTTATTTGTGCACCTAAAAAGTATGCACGAACAGTTGTGATTCTTCCATTTTTGAATAAACAAGCGACAAGAATTATGAGTAACTAATACATGAAAAACTGCGATTGGTCAGTTGTGGAACAGACACGAATTGAGAGTTAAAATTAACTAACTCGTTTTTTGTGACTAGCTGTGGACGGTTTAACTCCCAGAAAAGGTAAGTAATCGACTAACATCAGTGACATTGTTAAAGGTGTGACAATTTTAACCAATCAGCTGAGATGTAGGCAACGTATCAGTTCTAGTTATTGTAGTGAAAACTACATACTGATCTGGGACACAATTACTCAATGTTTAGAATGTAAACTCACTTGAGGAGCAGGGTAAATCGCAAACTCTAGCTTAGATTTCTTGCCGTAGTCGACGGAGAGTCTCTCCGTTAGCAGAGAGGTAAAACCAGATCCCGTGCCTCCACCGAAGCTGTGAAAAATAAGAAAACCTTGCAGACCAGTACACATATCGGCTAACCTTCGTATTCTGTCCAGCACAAGGTCAATGAGTTCCTTTCCGATAGTGTAGTGACCTCTGGCGTAGTTATTAGCAGCGTCTTCCTTACCAGTGATAAGCTGCTCAGGATGAAACAGCTGTCGGTACGTTCCAGTCCTCACTTCGTCTGTAACGAAGAAGATCATTTTTGTTATTCACAACAACTCTTGAACATTTGTCGTAAGACACGAAACAGTTATCACACGGTGGTTGTAAAAAATTATATTGAATATATTATATGAATATCTCTACTACAAGCAACTTTGAAACCCAAAACAAAATGAATATTTGAGGTTCGAATTTCGCGCAAAGTTACACAACGGCCATTTGCGCTATCCGTCCCTAAGTTAGCATTGTACGACCAGAGGGAAGGCAGTTACTTACTACCATCTAGCCCCAACTTTTGGGCTACTCTTTTACCAACCAATAGTGGGTTTGGTCGTCACATTATAATGCCTATCACCACCTAGCCCCAACTTTTGGGTTACTCTTTTACCAACCAATAGTGGGTTTGGTCGTAACATTATAATGCCTCCACGGCTGAAATGGCAAGCATGTTTAGTGTACCGGGGATTTGAACCCGCGACCTTCGGATTACGAGTCGAGCGTCTTAACCACCTGGCCATGTCGGGTCAAGGTGAAAACGATAGTCCTGCATTACACACTAAAGTATTAACAAATTAGTAGTTCTATTATATGTATATATAATATACAAGTATTATTGTGTGTTTAATGCTAGAAGCAGTAACTATTTCTGATTGTTTATTTTAGGTGCTTTAAGAAATTCTAGAGATAGGTTAAGATCCCAAAAGAATCTGGTACAATAATATTTAGAACATGTAAATTCTACTGAGTTACAATTGTAAGCATGTGAGCTGTCCAGTTCAGAAAGACTGAAACTGGCTGTCTGGAGATTTGTTATCAAGGGAAGACTTCATTTCCGTTGAACGAGTGTCGTGGGTGAACAGTAGAGTAAAACTTCTATATATATATTTTTAAAAAATTGCTTTATTTTAAATTAATTTTGTCTTTCACGGATAGGTGGCGAAATACACAATACAACCATAGTGTTACACTGTGAACATTTATGGTTTATGTGTCCTCTGTCGGCAGGGCCATATTATACGGTGTGGTAAAAGGAACAACTACATTAGGGACCTGACCACCTGGTGGCCTCAACGAAAAGTAATTTTGAAATGTTTATGACTATGTGTACTTGTATTTATTAAGTGGGGACAAATGCTATTCTACTGCCCCAGGCGTCACCTGACCTGAAACGCCTCTGTCTGTCTGTCAGAGAACCTTTCTAATAATATGGTCATCGAAACAATTTCTTTACGTCGTCAGTGACCTAACGAACTAAAACATTACAACAAATTATTTGTCAGGCATTTGTGACAGATGGTCGTGTGAACGCTGGAAAAAAGTGTTCATTCAACGTATCATGAAAAAAACAAAGGTAAACAGATGTTAACACTAAATTAAATTCACGGAAGTGATTGCTATTGCAAGTTACCCATGTTCATGGGAAGCCATCTGACCTTGGCAGAACTTTTGATAAACTTAGATAACACCAAGACTGACCGTAGTAACAACTAAAATATATTTAACTAACCTGGACCTGGAAAGCATTTCATGATTCTGAAGAAACCACGCTACACTGTACACTGAATAAAAATATGCATATTTAGAGTTCATTTACAGAAACTTAAAAATAGCTGTTTTATTATCAAATTCCGAGTTTTAATGTTGCATTTCAAGTAACCTTACGAAACCTGTCCAGTAGTTTAGCTGCAGCTATTTCAACGTTTTTGAATGTCTTTATCTAATAGAGTTGTTTTTTCTTTATTAATTATTATTTTTGAACAAATCAGATACTTGATCATATTTGAACCTGAATTATTAAACGTTTCTTTGACTTAAGTAGTTTTAACTCAATATAGAATAAAATTATTAACGATATTGTTAGTGGAATGTCGTCCCGTAAAGATTTTTATCAGTAGTGAAAATGGACCGAGTTTCGGTTCCAGGAATGAGAAATATTTTTAATTTTTTTCAAACCGAAACCTTTGAAAAGAGAAAATATGGCTTAGTTTCATAAACGCCTCAAAAACAAACAAAAAGAAATCGGAACACACCAAGTGAAATGTATTAATAACTTATTTTAAAATAACCAGTTCTTGTTATATCTTTTCGTTCCAGTTTATTTCACTAGTTGGAATGTTGATTATCTACTTCTATTTATGTAAACAGTTGCTATGGTTACATCTTGACGTCACACTTTTGTTACTACAGCGCAGGGTCGTAATTCGATAATTTAAAGAACACCAGGTCCGCCAGTACAATCAATGTCTTCTCGTTTCACCTCCACAGTCATCACTATATATTTCACATTTTGTGTGGACATTCATGGCTCAGTCATCACATGGAAGTGATCTTTAAATGCATTACTAACTTAATCAGTTCGGCCGGGGAATTTACATAAACTATAGTAAACTTCAAAGAAGAAAATCTTCGGAAGCTACACAGAACCATTCTCTACCATCCTAAATATATGACGTTCCTGAAATGAAATAAGCTAATTTCCACCATTGGTTTAATGAGTGTTGGCGATGTTTCAAAGGTGGAATCCAAAAACTATTACATTTGCTTCAGATTTCAGAATCGAAAATTTTCAAAACAAAGTCGTATTCTCGGTATCTTGGTTGACCTTAAATCGCAAAATTCACATGATTTTCTACGGTGTTAGTTTGGGTTATTACGGTTAGCTCTTCTTTGCGGTTATAGGAATTTGGTTTCGAGTCTTAGTTTTTGTTCCATTAATATACAAAACAATATACATAAAAACTCGTCCGAAAAAGTTTTACGGTTCGGTAAACCTAATTTCGTGGCAAAATACAGGGAGGTGATCTTACCGACAACTGTTGGTTCTAGATCCACAAACACAGCCCGAGGAACGTGTTTTCCAGCTCCAGTCTCAGAGAAAAACGTATTAAAGGAGTCATCACCCCCACCAATTGTCTTGTCACTAGGCATCTGTCCATCAGGCTGGATACCATGTTCGAGACAGTACAGTTCCCAGCATGCATTGCCCATCTGAACCCCCGCTTGACCAACATGGATGCTGATACATTCACGCTGAAAATTGAAAAATAAATAATTTAAATAATAATCCAAAGTCTTATATTGATTAGACGAATGAATGCCAATCTTTTCGGACAGATTATTCGTATTTAATAGTTTGGGTTCTGAGAAAACTTCACCTGCCAACCACAGTTAATTTTTAATTACAAGTAATAAACACATAACCTCAAATATTTAGAAATAAAAACAAACATTCGTCAAACAGAAATTTGAAGAACAAAGTGAACAAAGTACTGTACGTTTTATTCTTTATTATTTTACGAGGATACGGGAAGAATAGAATATACTAACAAAAACTATTACATTTTTATTTCGCTAAATATCTATTCAGTAAACATATCGTGGTTATATGATTTGAGAATTAAAAATTGGATGTGCGAGTTTTATAATCTAGAAGTAGATAAAACAACGAAATGTATTTCATGTTATTCTATTTCACCCAATAACGATACATTTTCTTAAACCTAAATAATATAAATAGTTGATCTGTTCGTTTGTTTTTAAATTTCGCACAAAGCTACTCGACGGCTATCTGTGCTAGCCTTCCCAAATTTAGCAGTGTACGACTAGAGGAAAGGCAGCTAGTCATCACCACCCACCGCCAACTCTTGGGCTACTCTTTTACCAACGAATAGTGGGATTGACCGTCACATTATAACGCCCCCACGGCTGAAAGGGCGAGCATGTTTGGCGCGACGGGGATGCGAACCCGCGACCCTCAGATTACGAGTCACACGCCTTAACCCACCTAGCCATGCCGGGCCGATAAATTTGCTTGTTTGTTTGTTTTTGAATTTCGCACAAAGCTACTCGAGGGCTATCTGTGCTAGCCGTCCCTAATTTAACAGTGTAAGACTAGAGGGAAGGCAGCTAGTCATCACCACCCACCGTTAACTCTTGGGCTACTCTTTTACCAACGAATAGTGGGATTGACCGTCACATTATAACGCCCCTACGGCTGAGAGGGAGAGCATGTTTGGCGCGACGGGGATGTGAACCAGCGACCCTCGGATTACGAGTCGCACGCCTCAACACGCTTGGCCATGTCGGGCCTTAGGCCGATAAATAGTTGAAACGTCGATATTTATCACAATTCTTCTGTTACGACTCGCTTTCTAAAGAGACATTAAAACTGAAGTTTCTGTTAAGTTAGGCCACACAAAAACGCTCGTTTTCAACCACGTGTCTTAGAAAGGTGCAATATCAAATGAAAACGGCAAAACAGTTGACAGTTTTCTACGTTTTCACGAGCAGCCAAAGATCAAAGTTACAGTACCCGTTTTTACATCGCTATAAACATAGAAAAAATGTAAGATGACATAGAATACTGGGTTATACTAAGTGCAATCGATGTACAAAACTCGAGCGTAATTTCGAGTGGAAATTTTTTTCACATTTGTAAAATTGTGTTTTTTGGTAAGTACAATAACAAACCGATTTGTCATTTAATATTCTTAATTTATGCAAGATTCAGAGCTTTACGTTAGATCGATAACGAACGTTTATATAGAATCATGTAAGGAAGAAACGTGCGATTGGGCCCGGCATGGCCAAGCGTGTTAAGGCGTACGACTCGTAATCTGAGAGCCGGGTTCGCATCCCCGTCGCACCACACATGCTCGCCCTTTCAGTCGTGGGGGCGTTATAATGTCATAGTCAATCCTACTATTCGTTGGTAAAAGAGTAGCCCAAGAGTTGGCGGTGGGTGGTGATGACTAGCTGCCTTCCCTCTAATCTTACACTGCTAAATTAGGGACGGCTAGAGCAGATAGCCCTCGAGTAGCTTTGTGCGAAATTCAAAAACAAAAACAAAACAAAACGTGCGATTGGCACGATGTTGCTTGATGACGTCACACGACTGTTTAAATTGCACGACATACAATTTGCTGACAGTTTGTGTTGGTTTTGTTTCTGCAATTTTGCGATGAAAATAGCAAAGCCTCCTGTTGCTTTCCGGTGATAAAAATAATTACTTTCAGACGGTTAGTCTTGCGTGTACGCTCTTGTTCGTTGATCTGTTGAGATTATTCAACCTTCAGGTAAACGTAATATATTCTTACTTTGATACGTGTACCACATTCCCTGTCTCGCGTACACATGTATATTTGACGTCCTCGTTTAAAATCAAAGAGTTTGCTTGCGCTAACACACTGTTACAGGTTGCTTTCCTATGTCCATAAATATCAAAGGTGCACCGCAGTATTTATGCATTTAAATTTTCAGATACGAAACAAAAAACTGAATACTTCACTAATATTTTTTTCCTTTTGCACCTTCAAGAACTTGCAGACACATTTGTATTCATTCACATTAAGTATTAACCCATCAGATATCACTTCAGTACCCTGTTCTTCAAACACTAAATTCGCTTTAACCTGTTCAGTGCCGTAGACGAGATAACCCGTCCAAGCCGATCCGTAACACAGTGCCACGGACGAGTTAATTCGTTCTCAATATTGTGTGCTCAATGTGTTTTTAAAGACATGCATTTGACCTACTTACAAATTGTTTCACTTTCGATTCAAAATGGCGTCATGAAAAAAGTTACAAAATGAAGAAGCATTAGAGTTGTATTTTGAACTTGGTTCGGAGTTGCCGTAGCAGCTGAAATACTTGGCAGTCAACAGGTTAACGTCGCAAACATCAGCGATATTTTTTCTGAATCTTCTATAACTAGTCATTAATTAATAGTAACGTATTTCTACTTTTACTTGTCTAACTAAGGTTCAAAGAGTTGAAATCACGCACTCGTGTGCGCATATGTGTGTGCGCACGCTTATTAACGTTTTACAGAAGACATCGTCATATTTCTTTCGGGCCCGGCATGACTAGTTGCCTTCCCTCTAGTCTTACACTGCTAAATTAGGGACGGCTGGCACAGGTTGCCCTCATGTAACATTGCGCGAAATTCAAAAAACAAATAAACAAACCGTCACTTTAACTACGAAGGCACATGGCCCGGCATGGCCAGGTGGTTAAAGATACTCGACTCGTAATCTAAGTATCACCAGTTCGAATCCCCGCCACACCAAATTAGCTGTAGTCAGAGCCGCTAATGACCCTCGTCGATTATTTTTGATGCAAGATATTGATTTTGGGCTTTGCTTGACGATGGGTATATACACTGGTAATACCACATATTGTAGAGGTTCTTCGATGCAGGCCCTATATATACACTGGTAATACCACATATCGTACAGGTTTTACGATGCAGGCCCTATATATACACTGGTAATACCACATATCGTACAGGTTTTACGATGCAGGCCCGGCATAGCCATGTGGTTAATGCGCTGTACTGGTAATACGAGAGTCAGGGGTTCGAATCTCCGTCACACCAAACATGCTCGCCCTTTGAGCCGAGTCAGGGCGTTATAATGTTACGGTCAATCCCACTATTTGTTGGTAAAAGAGTAGCCCAAGAGTTGGCAGTGGGTGATGACTATTTGCCTTCCCTCAGAGGATACATAATTGAAATCGGTAGGTGAGTTTACCGTGTAGTAAAGAACAAAGTATTAATAATCGATTAAGTTTAGATTTACCTAGCATTTAATGTGTGTATTTTAGCCATATAATTGATTTAACTCAGTACCCATGATAGCATAAATGATTCCAGCAAGTTCTTTTTAAGTTATTAATGGTAAGGCTATCAGAAAAACTGTGATTGTAAACATATGTGAGGACAAAGCTAATAAAGCTGAAAAAAATGGATATACTGAATCATTTTATTAAAAAAATATACATTACAGTTTAAATTATATAAAAAAGATTTTATAAAATAATTATTTTTAATTATATGGATTGTTTTTGGAATTTCGCACAAAGCTACTCGAGGGCTATCTGTGCTAGCCGTCCCTAATTTAGCAGTGTAAGACTAGAGGGAAGGCAGCTAGTCATCACCACCCACCGCCAACTCTTGGGCTACTATTTTACCAACGAATAGTGGGATTGACCGAAACATTATAACGGCCCGACGGTTGGGAGGGCGCGCATGTTTGACGCGACTCGGGCGCGAACCCGCGACCCTCAGATTACGAAGCGCACGCCTTAACGCGCTAGGCCATGCCAGGCCCTCAAATCATATGGAATCGTATAAAATGGTCTTTTTATACAAATAATATTCAACTTTAAATTTGCCACAACTGTGTATCATAAATTACGGTACAGTTCAAATTGGTTTGACTTTTTATTCTCTTTTGTAGCCTACGTGTTAAGGTAAGGTTTCTGCAAACATAAAACCAGTTTATAGAGACAAATTTTTTATTTTACTGGTTAAAGAACTTTATATATGTCCGTTTCGTACAAAGAAACAAAATGTATGAAGCTGAGGAACCAAACTAGTTTTCTTCGTGAAGAAGTACTGTTCATTATGTTTGTCTTCAGACGGTACCCATCTTTCATTCTTATTGTCTGGATCCTTGCAGTGTAAGTATATTCTTTTCTGGACTGTATGTACAGAACAAGACACACCCACTCGATTATACGTACTGAACAAGACACATCCACGCCATTATACGCACTGAACAAGACACACCCACTCGATTATATGTACTAAACAAGACACATCCATCGGACTGTATGTACAGAATACGACACACCCGCTGGATTATATATACTGAACAAGACACACCCAATGGATTATATGTACTGAACAAGACATATCATCGAACTATATGTACCGTAGAAGACACACCCACTAGTTTATATGTACTGAACAAGACACACCCACTGGATTATATATATACTGAACAAGACACGCCAATTGTCTTGCTGTTAGTGTTAAGTATCTATCTTGACAGGTAAGTTCTGATATTTTCCGAAGGTTTTTCGGTAACTCTTGCCCCTCAGTGGCACAGCGGTTTGTCTGCGGACGTAGAATGCCAGAAATCCCTAGTTAACAGAGCGCAGATAGCCCATCATTTTGCTTTGTGCTCAATAACAAACAAGCATTAACTCTTATTTTCAAGACTGATCTCTGTTAATTTGTAACGAGCACAAATATTATCAATCAAATAAACATCTTACAGAAAGTTTAAAGTTGGTTTCTAGCGAAGTTTCGTGTTATTCAATATTGCAGAGAGATATAGTGTGTTCTATATTTTTAGTATAACAACTTCTCTAATTTACATTCAAGATTCCGTTTTCAAACACAGAGTCCAGGAACATGACTTATATGAACAACAAAATAGTTTTGTTTCAGAATATTCAGTAAATTTTGAAATATGAATGATCAAATACTGTGTATTTATTAATAACAATGACGTTAATATATGTGTAGTAAAACTAATATTGGTATTTTTTTTCTTTATCTTGCGTGAAACATCGGTAACACAGAAGTTTGTAGAGCAAAATGGTTTTGATTTTGTTTGTTTTGAATTTCGCGCAAATCTACACGAGGGCTATCTGCGCTAGCCGTCCCCAATTTAGCAGTGTTAGACTAGAGGGAAGGCAAATGATCATCACCACTCACCGCCAACTCTTGAGTTACTCTTTTACCCGTCGCACCAAACATGTTCGCTCTTTCAGTCGTGGGGGCGTTTTAATGTGACGGTCATTCGAACCCGCGAGAGAGCGAAATGTGCAGTAGAAATAATTTAGCGTCCCACATTAGTTTACGTGTAATATTATAAGAGAGAGAAAGAAAAGCAGAGACAGTCGACTGTTATGAAATATTATTTTTTATGAAATGTTTGAACGGGCTGTTATTGCCTATTATTTCTCATAAGAAAATTGTCTATAGTTATTGTCTCATTGTATGAACATTTGTCTTTTCGTCAGAGAAACTTCAGTAAACGAGTTGTATTTTTTATTTACACTTGGTGTTCACAGTTTGTGTGATTTTAAAATAGTTTGGTGCATTTTCTCGGAGTGAAAACGTAAAGCTGACGATTACGTCACTTTTAATTCGCCCACATTAAACTTATCACTCTTTAAGTAGAATATTTTAACGTTTATTTAAATATATATTATTTTTTTATAATTATGTTCGCCTTACAGTTTTAAAACACAAAAAAACGTATTATTCAACTCACCATGTTAAAAGACTGTTAAAATGGTTACGAAGATAAACGTGGTGCGGTTGTCTCACTGTTACGACCTTTAAAGAATCGGTGCGAGAGAGTAGTGAGGAATATTTAATATTAACAACTAGAATATAGACAAACAGTTGCTAGGCGCCACAAGACGCAGTCCTCTATTGGTTGGGCTGTGTCATAGCGGCAATAAGATTGGTAGTGATTGGTTGCTGAAGAAAGACGGAATTTTGCAGTTGTCTGGGTTCGGTCACAGTACGCGTAGGTTTTTACTTCATTACATAAAAACTAGATTATTGTTTATTCTAACAATAAACTTTGTAAGTTAAACAGAGCGTCAGTATAAAAATTATCGGTGTGTGAAACACTTCACAAAATATTTTATTTACTAGATTTAAGCAAAATATATATCTATACTTTACTTTAGAGGGCGCTTTAAACGTAAAACGTAATACTCTGACGTACTCTTTTCAGATAATTTTATGAGTAAATTATAGCAAAACAGACAGAGCAGTGTGTTTAGCCTTACATAATTTGTCGAAAATTTATAACGTTCGTACGTTCACAACATTAAGACTTGTTTTAGTTCCTTTTTTGTTGTTTGCTAAAAACTTCGGTCATTAGAACAGGACCTGCTTAGGCTTAGAAAGAGAGTTACTGATTTAATATATCTTGTTATAATGAAAGCTAACTTATTTCACGTGTTCCTGATGTTGATATAAAAATGATGGTGTGCACTTATATACGTCAATCAGATAACCAGGGATTAACATGCCTCGATTGTTCAAAAACAGTGCGAATAATTTGAGTTGTGCTGGTTTCTGTGAGTATAAACCAATTTCATTATGAATTTAGAATATTTAAACATTCAGTACGGACCCCGGCATGGCCAATTGGTTAAGGCACTCGATTCGTAATCTGAGGGATGCAGGTTCGAATACCTGTCACATTAAACATGCTAGCCTTTTCAGCCGTGGGGGCATCATAATGTGACGGTCAATCCTACTATTCGTTGGTAAAAGAGTAGCCCGAGAGTTGGCGGTAGGTGGTGAAGACTAGCTGCCTTCCCTCTAGTCTTACACTGCTAAATTATTGATGGCTAGCACAGATAGCCTTCTTGCAGCTTTACGTCAAACTTAAAAAACAACAAACATTCAGTACGAAAAATGTAATCTATCTAACTAAAACGAAATAGTAGGTTTCAGCAAATTAAAGCGCCATCTGAAGGCAAGAAAACCTTGTTGGTGATAGAAAAGCCATAAATATTATTTCTTCACGTTTCTTCGCTCTTTTGCACTAACAGCCATGTTTGACAGTGTAGTATGGTGCCGTATTCTGTATTTTACGCACTTTTAGTTAAGGGGTAAAATTTCTAATGATACTATATTTTTCACATTTTTTTTCTTTAAATGCAGTGAGACGTTCATGTAAGCTAGTTATTTTTAGCTGTCACTAGAAGAACTTTTTGGGTATGTTCGTAATTATTCTATTACATGAGTTCCTTTTTCATGAAAAACGACTCGTTACATGACTAGAGAAACTGTTGTTGTTCTTGCTGGCGAATAGAATAAATAGCTGTGTTTATTAATTCCGGCAAAACCGAATTTGGCTGAATTTTTTACTTCTACTAAGTTGTCCTAGAAACTATTCACGTCGTTAGCGGACCGTGAAGACCACAGTTAATTCACAAATGTAGTAGCCCACATGAGCTACTGCAATAATGCCCACGTGCCTGAGGCAGTCTTTCAGAAATTAGCATGGATGAAAATTCAGTGTATGATGCTGGATGCTAGATATAACCCTTGCACGTGAGACGAAGGTGCACTTCTCTGTGTTGATTTGGTAGCTGAATAAAGTTATTTGGGAGAAAAAATTCAGGCGCTCGTAAATATCCACGTTTAGAGTTTAATCTACAAATGGTCATTAGTGTGAATACTCTTTTGCCACTTCTTTTTTTACTTGACCCTGTCCCCCAGTAGTACAATGGTATGTCTGCGGGCTCACGCCGCTACAAACCGAGTTTCGATACCCGTGGTGGGCAGAGCACAGATAGTTCATTGTGTACCTTTGTGTTCAATTACAAATCAATCTTACTGGATCTTGGTTCCGTTGGATCAACATCCAAATAACAGTGGAAGGAATTCGTCTGGGTAACAAGATAGTTGTGAACCAACATCACACCTGTGACGACCTCAGAGAGTACAGACAAAGTTGGGGTCAAGTGCGAGATCCGAGAATGCCTGCAGTCTAGAGGTAGTAGGGATAGTGTCCTATAGGCACGTTAAATGTGAGCACACGTAAGTTCGTAGACAGAGTGCTCTATCACAGGTTTATGTTTGATGTTTTCGCAGTCATTCCTGGTCATTCATTACAATTTCAAACCACATTCTCGACTGAGTTTTTGTGACCATTTAAAGCAATTTTGGTCATGTATTTTCAACTCTGACTTTATTTAAGACCAAACTCTTAACATTTTTAGCTATCTTCGTTTATCTGACATGCTAATTAGATTCTGTTGTTTATTTCTACTACTGCATGAGAACTGGATTAATCAACATTGCATTTTTTTTCTTTTTTAATTTGTTGGAAGGTTCAGAATTTCCATCATTGCTTATAGATATGGGGCTGGCCTAATTTTTATGTTGTCAGAACCCATGAATGAAGAAGTATTGGTCAATGATGCAGTTGTTGGAGTCTGCGACTGTGGAATTTGTCTTGTAGGCTCTGAAACATCAGGAAACATTACCTGCCACCTCAAATAAGTGATCCGATTACTAAACTTAAGGATCCAGGTAACGTGGGCTCACATGAGCTAGCAATGTCCTGTGTACCAGTCGTCCAACTATACCAGCCTAATCCAGAAACAGCCTCTCTTGAAGTTAAGAAGTGGACTCGATTCCAAGCATCCAAGCTTACTCAGGCATCAATGCCATTTACACCATTGTCAGCAACACTTCCAGTGGCTCTGTAAGGAAGGATAGAGAAGGTGGTGCTTACTATGAAGCCCCTAACACAGCCCCTAATCATGATGCTAAAGTACGGTTGCCAGGATCGGACAGTAATATGAATGAAAACTCAGTTGCTTTACAACCTAGAGGAAATACCACCTGTTGAAACACAGAGAACCGTAAACACAGCAAGATACAAATTTGTGTCATCTGTGAAAGGATCTGGTGTTGCCCAAGAAGGTCCTTGTGAGAACCACAAGTATCATCAACCAGACCATCAAGGCGTTCCACAAATCCACAGATGCATTGAAGGCCTTGTTTTGGAGCTCTTTTAGATGAGTATCTCTCATCTAAATTGTATGTTTTTAAATACATTTATTATAAATAATTATTCATTTTTCAAAAATATTTTGTACAGTGTATATGTATATATGTTTGCTATTGTTTAGAGTTTTTTTCTTTTATTTAATGTGTGCATACATATAATTATTTCAATGACTGTGCTTAAAGATCATTTTATTCATTTCCATGTTAAGAGTAATTGGTTTGATGCATAATTTATTCCTTCTAAAGAAGGTAGATTGTTAAAGGGTCCCTTTGGTAATGTAAGATTTGTTTTGTTTTTATTTTCAGGTTTACGTAATATTTTAGACCAGCCTTGCCTGAAGTGGTTTGTTTGTTTTTTGAATTTCGTGCAAAGCTACACGAGCGTAAAACTAGAGGAAAGGTAACTAGTCATCGCAACCCACCGCCAGCTCTTGGGCCACTCTTTTACCAGCGAATAATGGGATCGACCGTCATATTATAACGCACCCACGGCTGAAAGGGCAATCATATTTGATATAACGGGGATTCGAACCCGCAACCCTCAGATTACGAGTCGAAAGACCTAACCACTTGGCATTGCTGAGCCTTCTAGGTTAGTATCTAAAACATTTCAATGTTTTGTTTTATAGAGTTATCTTAGCTTTTTTATTTGTGGGTTTTGTAGGGCATTTTGGTTTTACTTGAATAATGATGAGTTATTTTGATTTTTTAAACATTACATATTAAAGTTTGTTTTATTTTCATTTTGTAGTACTAGGGTTAGTACATTGAAAGAATGCCTTGACAAAATGCGTAGAACAGAACTGCACTAAGTATTTCCCACCCATTTAATGAACGAGTAATATTTCTAAAATCGTTATAATATTTGTAGTTTTAATTTTAACACACTGAGGCACTTAAGTAAGTTGCTCAACTTTCTCTTCTACCAGACGTTCGCAGTGAGTTCTCAATTATGCAATTATCTGAGTTTCCCCTTCAGGAATTGAGGCTTGATGCAGACCATAGTCTTCTATTCATTAATTTACTAAAATTCATCAGCATACCTAAGGCCAAAACTAGCTCGATAGCTACAGATTTGAATTCGGTTTAGTGTTGTTTTTTTTTACAGTTCAAACTTTCAACAGAGCTTATAAAGTTTTCTGGAAACGATTTTTTAGTTTTCGTTTTAATGTATCGAGTGTTAAAGCTCAGGTTAATTAAACAACTTGCTTTAGTTTAATTAACTAGTATTGTTTGTTTTATTTTCTTTGTTGTTGTTTTGAAATTACAGACAGCTGGTGAAAGATTTTAATAAAGGTTTACTTTCATATCTCTCTCTATCTTTCACACAGTTTTACACACACATAGCACACTTGATTCACATCTCCCTCTCTTACACAGTTTCAAACACACTCATAGTACAGTTGGTTTAAATCTCTCTTTCTGTTACACAGTTTCACACATACTCATAGCGCACTTGGTTCAAATCTCTCTCTTTGTTACACAGTTTCACACACACTCATAGCACACTTGGTTCAGATCTCTCTCTTTGTTACACAGTTTCACACACACTCATAGCGCACCTGGTTCAAATCTCTCTCTTTGTTACACAGTTTCACACACACTCATAGCACACTTGGTTCAGATCTTTCTTCATTACACAGTTTAAAACACTCTCATAGCACACTTGGTTCAAATCTCTCTCTTTGTTACACAGTTTCACACACACTCATAGCACACTTGGTTCAGATCTTTCTTCATTACACAGTTTAAAACACTCTCATAGCACACTTGGTTCAAATATCTCTCTTTGTTACACAGTTTCACACACACATAGCACACTTGGTTCAAATCTCTCTCTTTGTTACACAGTTTCACACACACTCATAGCACACTTGGTTCAGATCTTTCTCTCTTACACAGTTTCACAAACACCAATTGCACACCTGGTTGTTTGTTTTGTTTTGTAGTGTATTGTAATTTTTTTGTGAATTTGATTAAATATTCGTGATTGGTGCATAGTTTATGTCTTTCCTGGCGACATGTACTTAGTTGTGGATAAAGAAGAAATAAGTTCTAATATCTAACATTTTAGAACCTCCAGTAAAGAGGGCCTAATTTCATATCCTGGGATACACCTGCGAGTCGAAAAATAGCCCAACAGTATCGTTTCAAAGCAATTTATAATCTGCCTTTTTACCAGAAGATTGTAAGTTAATATGGAAATGGTCATAAACGGACAGCCACTGATTGGTGTTGATATAAAACTCATTTTAACATACTCACACACGTACACGGAGGAAGTTTGAACACATTAGAGTTTTAATTAAGTGAATATTTATTTAACAGTCGTGGATGTAACAAGTTCAACACCCGTTAGAGTTAGAAAACCCTGGATAACAGTGGCGTATGTAGATAGGTGCTAGAAGGGCTCAGCCCCAGGGCCCATGTTCTTAATGGTAGCCCATTGATATCTTTATTCTAAGTAAAATTACATATGATGTAGCGCCCAAAAATTATTAGCTACTGGGCCCACACAACCTGAAATCCGCTACTACTGACTAACGTAAAATATTTATTACTTTATAAGTTTGGTTAATGTCATTTATGTATAGGAGTGCACTTATGAAGTTACATATCGTTAATAACCGGGTTTCGATACCCATGGAGAACACAGCACAAATAGCCCATTGTATCGCTTTACGACTAACAACTAATATATATATTTTCATTATTTATTTATTATTTTTCGTCTTTTATGCTTATCTTTCTATTTTTATTTTAACTTGGGAGAGCAGTCACCTTCCCACAACTGTCTGCAGAAAGTGAAGGGTGATATAGATGTGGGACGTTGTGGGCTTGAGCACCCACATCTCGCTTTCCTAATTTCTAATTTTTTTTTATGTGAGACCAGCGAATTGGAGATTAAGACTGATAGACGGTGTATCCCCACCGCAATGTGGGCCCTTCTTCTTCAGTCACTCCGAAACCTAGGATAATTTTATAATCCCATTTGCAGCTTGTACCCTAGGATTCTTTTTTTTTAAAAAAACTGAAGCATATTTTAGTTTATGTTAATGTGTTTTGGTTTATGACTCGAAAATTTTATAGTTGTAATATATATATATATTTGTGTAACCGAAGACTTTAGTTGTAGAATACTTGTATTTTAGAAATATTTGTTGATTTAGAACATAACATTTAATTATTACGATCACTGCAAAAAACAACAACACACAAACTGCTTAACTCTCCAATAGCACAGTGGTATGTCTGCAGAATTACAACGCCAGAAACAGGGTTTTTTAATAACTATGGCGGGCAGAGCACAGATAGCGCATTGTGTAGCTTTGTTCTCTCTTATAATGCATGCTATTCATGACATAAAATGAAAACGTATGTATGTATTATATGACATTCTTTCTCATAATTCAAGTTAATCATTAAGATTTATTAACTGGGGGTTAGTGACTGGGTGCTAAGACTAACAATCCTCGATCTTCAGCAAAAGCAAATGAAAACCCCAGAAATGGCACGAGTGCTCCTTATCGTTCACCAAGGTAAATCGTGGTCAGTGGGGTATGAGGAACATAGCACAGCTGTACATATTCTGTGACACTGTATGAAGTGCTTAATGACACGCTGTATAACTTTAATTAATCACATAGACGTGGTTCTCTGCTTGTATTATTTATGACTAGTGATTCCCAAGGCTACGAGGCAGCAAATTCTTCAAACTTTGCATAAATCTAAGTCTGAGGCCTCGAAGGTGTCTTAAACACTGTGCCTAACATTTGTTGACAGGCAAAATAAGAAACGCTGGTGTCACCACTATACAACGACCATTGCCCAGAGAAAAGAATGATCTAGGCAAGGTAAATTCTAGCAAGAATTTTTTTTCTATTGAAAATAATCCCTGAACATCACTGGTTCTCTCACAAAGACAGAACGAGGTAACTGGTGTGTGCTGGTCATTGTTTTTTTTTTTCTTATATTTACTAAGTCGGCCAAAGCTTATCCATTACTAATGTGTTGTCACAGCACTGTACTGATTGCTCCGATGTACGTGAAGGGTTTCTACACATATCAGGGAGCTAATGTTAATAACCAGCTAGTCTCTGACTTGTGTAAAATGTCAGACGTGGTAAAGATTCGTACATTTCATATTATCACCTTCAGTCTGTTTGTTTGGAAGTGAGTTTAATACAAACTTTGTTAATCCAGGCCGCACTAACCAACACGAACACTTACCACCATACGTCATGATTTATAGTTTTTTTAGTTACACAGTGGACTATCTGTTCTATATCCACCATCATCGTCGAAACCAGCGGTGCACAGCGAGGAATAAAGGTTTGATACGAACAAACAGTAGCAATTCAGCTCTAGATAAGCAGGTCTGCATCTAGTATTCTGACGACCTTTGGTTTCGTTGCCAAGAGAATTCTTGTTCCTCAAAACGAAATAATTGAATCACAGTACACAACAATATTGTATGTATTCGTGTGTTTCTCTTGTAGCAAAGCCGCGTCGAGCTATCTACTAAGGGGAATCGAACCCTTTGTTTTGACGTTGTAAATCTGTAGACTTACCACTATCCTAGCGGGGACCACCACAACATATACATACGTATAAGTTTAATCTTCGAAGAAATGTTTTATTTTAGTAGGGCAAAATAGCATTAAACTTATTTTACATGCATTGATGAAAACTGTTTTAGAAAAGTTAATATAAGGGATAATGTGATGGTTATTTATCAGTTCTCTAGGTTTTAGTCGGTGTAGTAAAGATGCACATA